>NW_021939882.1:5222423-5239118 GCF_001715985.3 Manacus vitellinus
TTATGGGATTGGAATGGACCTTAAAACTCATCCAGTTCCACTCCCTGCCATGGGCAGAGACACCTTCCACTAGAGGAGAGGCTGAGAGAGTTGGGGTTGTTCAGCCTGGAGAAGAGAGGGTTGTGTGGAGACCTCAGAGCCCCTTCCAGTGTCTGAAGGGACCTGCAGGGAAGCCGGGGGGGGGGTACTCTGCATCCAGGATAAGGTTCAAACTGACAGAAGGGAAATATAGGTTAGATATACGAAGAAATTCTCCCCCGTGAGGGTGGAGAGGCCCTGGCACAGGTTGCCCGGAGAAGCAGTGGCTTAGAGCAACCTGGGATAGTGTCTTAGGAGTGTTCCTGTAGCTTCCCCTGTGTTGTAGTATGGCCTTGTTTAAGCACTGAAGTAAATTGCTGTCTTGGTGAGACAACAGCATCTTCTTGGATGTTTGGGGGTTTTTTTAGATCCCTCACATCACTTCAAAAAGCCCAGAGGCAGAGAATGACCTTGCTTCTCATTAGACAATACCTCACTCTGTTTGCTTGCTCTTGTCTCTAAGCAATGAATAAACGGAGAAGGAAATTTTGAATTCAGAACGTGTGCTTGAGTATCTGGAAATCTCTTAAGTGTTCTCAATAATATGGAAGCTTAAAGTTGGATGTGCTGGGAAAACTTTAATGTAGAGAATGTCAAAGCTGTCCTCTAATAGATCCAGGTATTTGGCTCTCAGGGATTTCTGCTGATAAATATATATATATTTGAGATATGAGCACAAATCTCCCTCATTGAAGGAGATAAGCTAAATAAAATATCTGACATAAAGTGTCTCTTGGGAAATAATGCGGTTATGGGAGGCTGAAGTGAAATTGGAAGAAATGAGCATAATGAAAATGAGAGGATTTTTGTCAGGATTTAATCTCCAGGTACTGTTTTGAGGAAGACAGAGAACCATCCTGCAAGCAGACCTTTATGTTAAAAGAAATTCTGAATGATATTTTAAGTGCTGTGGAAACAGAAACCTGGTTCAAAAAGTCAGTGCTGAGCAGTTTTTAGAGTAGGGAAAATCATGCAAGGTGTTGTGACAGGTTTCCCCAGGAATTGGCTCATGGTCAGGGTTAAACACTGTGTTTTCTATGGTGACATCCAAACTTTGGGAAGGCTTAGCAGATATGTGTTACTGTAATAATCTGTATTATTAAAATAAACCTCACTGAGTGCATTGTACTGAGTTCAGTGGCACAGATGACACTCTCATGGAATCTGCTCTCAGCTCTGTACTTGGATTCTTCCAGAATCCTGCAAAATTGGAACTTGTACATCCCGAAGCTGAGCAAAACATGTTTGTCTTTGAGTATGGAGAAGTGGTAGAGAGAAAGCTAGTGAAAACAGAGAGGAGAAAATAAGATAGTTAAATTATTTCCATAAGGATGAAGGGACTTGGATTAAATGAAATAATTGTGACTGACCCTTATGGAACTGGTGCTGATTGTCAGTGCAGAGGAAACGAGCTGTCAGGGGCAGGGAATCTTCCCAGGAAGTGACAGTGGATGGCAGGGTGAGGTAGTGCCTGCAGGTCTGTTTAAGCAGAGATTTTTAGCTTTCTGAAGTTGTTTCGTTAGACCTCTGACGATCTTCACTGTGATTGTTTCTACTTGTAATGCAATGGTTAGTTATTCAGCTTCCAGAAGTTGTGTAATAGTGCAATTTGTATTTAATGAGTTAACTCTGGTTCCTGTGAACTGATTTGAGGAATAAGACTGTCTGTAAATTCTTCCCTCCCTCCCTCCCTCCCAGTTTCACTCACCTCTGTGCTGGGTCCCTGCACAGCTCCCCAAGGCTCATCTGAAGTGATGGATTTGTGTTGGTGAAACGCCTTTGGTTTGTGAATTTAGCAGTGCAGTAGCTGTGTGGAGCTTTTTTTTTGTCCAAGAGAAAGGCAATACGTTATGTTCATGTCTTAATTCCTTTCAGGAGACCAGAGTAAATTAGTAATCAGCTTCCTGCTCCAGGGCTCCTGAGGTTTTCAGCTCCTGTTCCCTTGTTGTGGGTCTGCAGAGCATAAACTTTCCACTTTTTATTGACTTGAATAGTTGTTTCAAACAACAACAGATTTATTCAGAAATGTTAATTCTATTGCAATATATGCTTTAGGGTAGGCCTTGCTTCATTTATTATGTTATTAATAAATTGGAAGAAGATATAAATCCAGTGCAATTATATCACCCCAGTCTTCAGTTCTGGTTTTGACAGTTTCTGCTTAGAACACCTAATTCCAAACCTCAGGCTGAGCTGGAATGTGTTTCTTGTGGCAGCCCTATGGCATCACCCTGCTGTAAAGCAGATTCTTGACCTGCTGCATGGAGAGCAGCTTAATTACACTGTTAGGATGTTGTGTGAATAGGAAAGATCTGCTTGCTTAATGGCAGGGTTCCCCCCACTAAGTTTACCCCAGTGGTATGAGGAACTTGGATTAGAGGGCTGGGTTTCACTTTGTTAGAGCTCCTACAGTTTGTTAAATATGTAAATCGAGAGGCTTAATCGGCCTAGGAATTTCTCCCAAAAGGAAGATTTCTTTATTCAGAACTGCAACTGCCACAAAGCACTGGGAGTAAAGCATGATTTCCCTTTCGGTAATCCACATCATTTTAGTGGGTACAGATCAAACTCTCAAACACCAATCTTTCTCTGCAGGTTTTTCCTTCCTGCCCTTGAAGGGTTTGCCTTAAAACTGGAAAGCTTAGTTAGCATCTGGAACAGACATGTAGGAATGATTTCCTTAATATCTGATTTTCCTCCTGTTTATCTTCTGCAGTCGAATGTTTCCTGTGTTATTAGCAACCAACTTACCTTTGGGTGGCTCAGATACACAGGTAATTAGTGAGATAAAGGCTGTCTGCCCAGTCAGTACTCAGGTGGAAAACTTGAATGAGCATAAATAATTTGGGTTTAGTGCTGTTCTACAGCGTTGTTCTTGTGACTGGAATTAGACTGCCTGATTTTTCCAGAATCCACAGAATACTCCATGCATATATTGCAGTGAGGGACCAACTTTCTAATCGGACCAGCGATATTCTAAACAGTATCAACACTTTTTGCCAAAAAGATGTGCAGTGCAGCTGTGCCAATCACTGACTGAACTCCTTCTTCTCCTTGTAGATCCTGTATATCCTTTGGCCCCAAGAATCGCTCGATTGGTGCTGCAGCCAAAAGCCAGGTGAGCGGATGGTTTGGGGAAAAGCAGCGTCAGTGGCCAAGAATCAGCTCAGCAGAGTGTGGGTTTTATCACTGCAGATAACAGATGTCTCTGAGCCGGTGTCCTGGTGTCTCCATACTAACGAACAGCTGACCTTCCTTCAGCTGTTCAGCATGTACTGCTGCTTTGTCATCTGGGATAGCAATCTCGGGGTTGATCCTTGCACATCATGAAATGTACAAAATAAATCTGTGCCTCTTAAGAAATTCTGATAAATACTAGTTAATTTTTTTTTAAGTTGCAAATGTAAATTCTAAAGCTAAGCAGTAATGTTTCAGCCTGCCTTAGCTTCTTCCAGTTCCTGTGCATTATGTTGGCTTTTAATTATGTGACTACATTCTGTAGAATTCCATTAAGTGCACAATTTTGGCAGAAAAGGAACATACTTGAATGTAAATAAATACAGCTTTCTTGACTCTTTGTGGTTGAATTACAACCTAAATTACACCTCTTGGGTGTTCTTGCCCATAGCTTGAGTTTCTGTTGCTGTAGGTAGGTAAACATGATTTAAGGGCTGAGAAGAAGCTAAGCTGATTGGATTTGCTTGTGATATTTAGGTCCTGCTGTACCATATTTTATGTTGCTGTGAAACCCCTATAAAAATGATTTATTTTTTTTAAGTCTCCTACAGGAAGTGACTAGTTAAACAATTGGGTTTTCTTAGCCTAAAAGCCTAGAGATACATCAAGATTCATTATCTAGAATACAAAAATCACTGGACACAACCATGTTATTCAAGAACAGCACAACTGTACTAGAACCAAACACAACTGTTTTTTCTGGAATTGAGTGTCTGCTTAGCTTAACGAAATCCATTGGCACAGAGCACAGTAGAGGTGAGGTATGTCCTGCAGAAACTAAACCTAGAGAACATCCAGCCCAGGTTACTTAGGAAATAGACACCTGACTGGAACCCAATCCCAGGTAAATGCTGTATGGAACGGTGCTTGTCTGCTCTCTCAGTTACTGTGGTTTTCAGTACGTGCCTTGCTCTGATGTCAGTGAAAGAATTCAGTTTATTTGCACTACGTGAAACAAGCTGTGACGAATTTTCAGTTCTCCATTTGTGCTGATCTCTGCTGTTCATAAAAGACAATCTACCTTTTGTCAGTTAAATCAAGTTGACAGTACCATCTTGGGGCTCTCCTGACTTTTTAAAGCTTCATGCCAAGGTCCTTGAGCTGTTTTGTGAGAGTGTCTGTGTTAATTGTTGTGTGCACGTGATGAACCTGAGCTGGAGTTTACACCCATGTGCTTGTTATGTTTGGGAAATAACTGACTGCAGCGCACTAGAAAGGTAGGGGTAGGAAACAGGTAAATGGGAAAGAGGCATTGCTAACAGTTCTACAGAGTGAACCACATGTACACTGTGAAAATTGAGTGCTGCTGTAATCAATATTTCATAGACTCTTGGCTCAGTTTTTAGCATACATTTATTTTACATCTCAAATTTCTGTAGGTTCCCTGAGCAACCAGAGGGAAGTTGCCTCCCAGCATCTGCCCTGACACTATTAAGATACAAATGACAAAAATATTCTGGCGAGAGAAGCATGAGAACAAAACTCTTGTCTTCTGTTTGAAATTCAGATGTTCCTCTGCCACGTTGTATTAAAGATTTCTTTTCCTCTAGGTTATTTCAAATGCAAAGAATACAGTACAAAGTTTTAAAAGATTTCATGGTCGTGCATTCTCAGATCCCTTTGTTCAAGCTGAAAAAGCAAGCCTTGCCTATGAACTTGTCCAGCTGCCAACAGGCTCAACTGGCATCAAGGTAAGTCTGGCATGCTTGAGAGAGAGCCAGAGGAAGAAACTGATAAAGTTTCCTTTTATCTCTTTATTTTAAATCTGCTCACTGTGGTTTCTGTTCTCTTTTGAATGAAAAGTCTTAATAGGGAATGAAAGGCTAGTAATGGGGATGGTGCATGGGTTTTACTGCAGTGTAATGTGTGTGCACAATTTTTATTTGAAGGCCATGTATATGGAAGAAGAAAGAAACTTTACTATTGAGCAGGTGACAGGAATGCTTCTTACCAAATTAAAGGAGACTGCTGAGAATGCGCTTAAGAAGCCTGTGGTTGACTGTGTTGTTTCTGTAAGTATGTGATACAACAAAATATGTAAGACTTATTTACTATCATAAACTGAAATGATTGCAGCATTAAATTAAATGTGATTAAATTGCCCATTAAATTTGAATATCTGGGTATCTGCCTTTTCTGTTTTAACTGAATCTTACATCTCTTCTTCAAAACTAGACTTACTTCATTAATGGTCTTATTTATGCTGCTAATTAGCAGCATAAATACTATTTGTTACCTGTTTCTGCTTCTTTGCTCCAAAAACGAGCAGCTTGTGATATAGAATAGAAGAAGATTCAGAAAAAGTAACTTTGTCTTCATGTAATATTTCTTTTTCTTTTTTCTCTATTGCAAGTGAAATGAACGCTTAATTTGAACGATGCCTCAGCTCTGCTCTACCAACTCACTGTCCACACTTGTAACTGTTTACTAAAATTGGCTCTGATAAATGTTAATATTGACACTCTGATCACCTTGCAGGTTCCTTCTTTCTACACAGATGCAGAAAGGAGGTCTGTGATGGATGCTACACAGATTGCTGGTCTCAACTGTCTGAGACTAATAAATGAAACAACTGCAGGTAATTCTTTTATTTCCCTCACTCAGTGTTGTAGTTTTATTAGATAAAAGGGCTTTTTCTCTGCCTGTGATCCTTGCTCTCTGGAATTACAGTTCATTTTATAAGCTTAAAATAGATGAGTTGATCATAAATTTTCTTAACCTCTGGTCTGTTTTTTTTCATTGTTTTACAGAGGCTTAAAGATATTTCTTGAATATCTGTTTTAATGCAGCCGAAGGAAGGGCTGATACTGTTTAATGTTCTTCCATGTTTCTTTAGCACTGGGAATTTTGTTTAATAAGATCAATGTCTGTAGCTTGAGAATTACATCAGTAAACAGCATTAGTATTTCCTTGTACCACTTACTTCTTGAGTAATTACAAAACTGAATGTCCTAACTGTACTTTTATTTCTGTAGTTGCCCTTGCATATGGGATCTATAAGCAAGACCTGCCTGCCTTGGAAGAGAAGCCACGGAACGTTGTTTTTGTGGATATGGGGCATTCTGCATATCAAGTTTCTGTTTGTGCATTCAACAAAGGCAAACTGAAAGTAAACAATCTGTTACACATGCATTTTAATTACCTGTAGCACATTCATCAGCACATCCAGGGACTGTGGCAGGCAAGCCTGCCTGGCTTCACAGAAGTGTGTCCAGACAGCTCAATTCATGTTCTTAAAATTGCACTTTGTCTGGAGCGAAAGTAGGGCAGGGAACTAGAAAGCTTTTGAGCAGTGTGTGGAGGAAGCAAACATGCCTTAATCAGCAGACTTTGGCAAAGAATAAAAAAACTGGATTAAATGGTTTATTCAGAAATTACCATATCTAACTGCATGCTGCTTTCAAAAAAATACTCCATTTCAGTCATAAGATCGAGCATTAAAGCAGGAATTCTTACAATGAGGTATGAGAGACATTTTTTTAACCTCATGTAGAAGAGTAAAAACATTCTTAATTACTTTAAGCTGCCCATGGAAGCTAAGGAAGTGACAGTACTCCTGAGTGTACATCGCCAAAGCATCAGTGTTTTCCAGCAAATACTGACATTTCTTAATGGCTTTTCTGAACTTTACAGTTCCAGTAAATCCTCTTGATTGGCTAGAGAAACAGATGCAAATTTTAAAGCATGGGGTAGTGAAATGCAGAGAAATGTTCTGAGAACATTAGTTTTGTAGTAGTTCTGTTTAGTAAGGAAACGTAACCTACTTTATGTTTCTGTCAGATTTGTTTTTTAAACGTATGAAAGGAATGCTTTTGGGTCTAGATTGGAGAGCTGGGCAGCAGGGCAATCAGACAGTGTAGAGACCAAACCCAGTCTGAGGGTGTATTGAGGGTAATGTGATACTTCACTGATTTCTGTTCCTTAAAATATAAGTTCCAAGTATGTTCCCAGATCAGAATTAGGTCAGGTGGATGGGCTACAGGTGTTCTTTGCAAATAACTCCTCCGTCAAAAACAAGCGCCTATTTGCAAGAGTTAATATCATTTATTCTCCTGCTTTATTTTTAGCTTGGTGTAAGCATGTTCCACCCTTATGAGGCATCAAATATTAAACTGGGATATGATTCAAACTGACAGTGGCTAAGCAGAATTTGGAAACGGATGGTCTGCTCACAGCAATAGTTACTGAACAGATTGTGTTGTTAAGCCTTGCGCTGCCTTCCTAAATTTCTTTTAGAAGCAATTGTCACCTCACTCCAAGAGTGGGAGGAGGCCCAGGGGGCCAGGGCTGCTGTTTAGCATTTGAGATAGCAATGTTGTGATCCTTGCTTTGCTTTAGAGTTGAACTATATTTGAAACAAAGCAGTGCTTTGATGTTAGCTGCTAATTGGTTTCACTGAGTAATGACTCATTATACTATTACTGAAGGGTTCCATTTCTTTAAGGTTCTTGCTACAGCGTTTGATACAACACTTGGAGGCAGGAAGTTTGATCAGGTGTTAGTTGAATACTTTTGTGAAGAATTCGGAAAGAAATATAAACTAGACATAAAGTCCAAGATCCGGGCGCTGCTGAGGCTGTACCAGGAGTGTGAGAAGCTGAAAAAACTGATGAGTGCCAACGCCTCTGATCTGCCCATGAACATTGAGTGCTTCATGAACGACATAGATGTCTCTGGAATGATGAACAGGTAACGTTTGAACCTTTACAAGGGCGAGCTTTACAGTGCCCTTCAGTCAGGAAAGAAACTTGGTACTAAGTAGCTCTTGGAACTGAAGGGAGGTGGGAAATCAATATACAGCATGTGCAGGAATGCTGCTCAAAATGGAAATGTTTAGAGACTGGTCAGTGGCCTTGAGTTAGGAGGGAGGGCTGCGAATGTTGCAAAGGTGCCTGGATTATTGGAACCAGCTTGGTGTGGGAGAATATACTAAAGTATAAAACTAGGGTTGGGAGAGAGAAAAATCTGCAGTACACAGTTCAAGTGGCATTCCTTCAGTTTTGCATCCTGTTGTGTTTGCAGCATTGCTTATGGTGTGTTACAGCTTTGTTTTATGGCTTCTTCCAACAGAAGCAAATTTTTAGAGATGTGTGACGGACTCCTTGCAAGAGTCGAGCCGCCCCTTCGCAGTGTCCTGGAGCAGGCCAGTAAGTGTGTGTGCCTCGTGTTCTGCATGCAGAACAGAGACAGCCAGAGCACAGACTTCCTTTGGGTGTGGGGCAGATGGATTTAGCACAAACAACAGTTTCTTGCTTAGTAGTTAAAAGTTTTAAAAAACTTTCACGCGAGCTAAGATCTTATGTTCTTACTGCTTAGAAGCTTAGAGAACATACTTAAAGTAATGGTTGGTCTAATAAAACTTACAGTTTGTTCATGTGAAACAGAAACGTGTAATCTATAAAAACTATTGTCTGACTCCTTCCTAGAGTTAAAGAAGGAGGATATTTATGCCGTAGAGATAGTTGGTGGTACCACAAGAATCCCTGCTGTAAAAGAGAAGATCAGTAAATTTTTTGGCAAAGAAGTCAGTACGACTTTGAATGCAGATGAGGCTGTGGCACGAGGTTGTGCACTGCAGGTAAAAAGTGGTTTGTTTTAGTTGTATTTTTATTGAAATCCATAAATATTTGAGCCAGAGTCTACAAGTAACATGAAATATACTTCATGTGTGATGTAGAATAGATGCAAATAAGCTTTAGGAGGGCAGCTGGGAGAATGAGAACAGCAGCGTAAAGTGATTCCTCTGTGCTGTTTGTCTGAGCCAAATCAGTGGATCAGTGATGCTTGTTGAAATGTCTTTTTCTTCTGCTGTGTCTGGGAACCAGGAATCTGATAAAGCTCATCCAGGGTTCTCTCTTCCAGAGTCCTTTTCAGGGGCCTGGGTTAGAAGGCAAATTAGTTTTTTACAGCACTGCTGATAAACTTGAGATATGGCAATTGCTTAATGACGTGGGTGGGAGTCAAAGCTTAGGTTCTTACTAATGGAAATCTGTGTCCTAAGCTGAACTTGGTCACTGTTGAATGGCTTAAGCAGTAGTAAATACTCCGTAGTTACTAGTGCTGCCATCTTTTGAATGTACCTGAAGTTTGCTCTCATCATCTCTAATATGTGCTCACAGTTCTTTTCCATCAGGGATATGAACTAGCTGTTGGAATCTGCTTAAGAAGAGAACTTTGTGTTCTAGTATGCAGAAGTCCTCATCCTATGTCGCTCTAGAAAAGTAACTTTAATTAAATTTAATTTCTGATTTCTTATGTTGGCACTGAAAATTCAGTAGCCCAATGATAGCAAACCAAACACAATGACTCTAAAGTAAAACTTGTGTATTTCCATTTTCAGAGTGAGCAGATTGTAACAGCTACCTGAGAAGGAAAGGTTCTTAGTGCTTCCAGTGCTTGTTATGCAGGTCCTAAGTCCATCAGTATTAGTCTCCCTTAACAAAGTAAATCTACATATTAAGCAGCATAAATAACTACTTGCTGAATTAAATTACTGTTCATCTGAAGTCTGAGTGTTTGTAATGTGGCTCTTGTGCTCTTGCAGTGTGCTATTCTATCCCCGGCTTTCAAAGTGAGAGAGTTTTCTATCACAGATTTGATACCGTATCCTATTTCTTTGCGATGGAATTCCCCAGCAGAGGAAGGGTTAAGGTAAAAATAGTTCAATCTTCTTGCATTTACAGCTTAAAACTAAATGGTGATGACTAGATTAAATAACACAGTAGGAGTAAATACCCTTAGAACAGTGACCATTTAACACTTCAAATTTTGATACTTATGATGTTAATGACAGTAGAAAACAAAATCAAGGTCAAGTGGCAGTTTGGCACTTCCTTACATGGCTGTTGGTCTTACTTGACCTGGAAGGTCAGGACAGTCTTTTGTTACTTCATAAGGAAGCTTTTCCTTAAGATATGAGTTTCTAGAAACGTGTTGTTGACTTACCAGCTGCACTGTCCCACATACTGAAAAGGTACTCTGTTTTCTCTTGCAGTGACTGTGAGGTCTTTCCCAAGAACCATCCTGCTCCGTTTTCCAAGGTCCTCACGTTCTACAGAAAGGAGCCCTTTACTCTGGAGGCGTACTACAGTTCCCCCAAGGACCTGCCTTACCCAGATAGTGCTATAGGTTAGGACCATTCTGTGGCTTTCAGCTTTATTCATAATCTTGTCCATGTTTCAGGACTTTTCTGTCTAATTATATAATCTGGAAGTGCATCCTACTACAAATTCTGTAGGGACAGGTTTCCAAATGGATCTACAGTAAAATAAGTGGAGTAATATGAAGTTTATGGACAAGAAGAGCATCCTAATATTGGAGCAAACCTGAAAGGGAAACACTGAGAGTTGTGCAGTCTTTTGCTGTGTTACAAGTAACACCAGCTTTTACAGCACACCTTAGAGAATTCCTAAAAGCTGTGTGTCCCAGCATTGCTGAGTAAAAACTGGATTGTCTGACTTTAGTAGGATTTGATATCCCCTGAGCGCGTTGCAGTGAGCTGTGTCAGCAACAGGCAGGTTTTACTTTGCCTTCAGCACTTATGTTTATCAAATCTGTTTGGCTTTTTTCTCTCTGGGATTGTTTAGCTCACTTCTTGGTTCAGAAGGTCACTCCTCAAACAGATGGATCAAGTTCCAAAGTGAAAGTCAAAGTCAGAGTAAATATCCATGGCATCTTCAGTGTTTCGAGCGCATCTTTAGTGGAGGTTCATAAATCTGATGAGAACGAAGAGCCTATGGAGACAGATCAGCACGCAAAGGAGGAAGAGGTAACAGACTTCATTGCTCTTAGCTTTTTAAAATCTTGGTGAAACACAACTGGCTAAGTTCTGGGAAGGGTCTGAGACTTGTGTAATGATTTAGTAGACATGTCCAGCAACTAAAGTATGAGATTAAGTACTAATTGTAGCATGTTACACCAGTGACAGATCTCTTTAAATCAGGACTGTGAGGCATGGATGAAACTGTTAATCACGGAGATGTTGCTTGCCTAAACAAAGACTGGGAGCTTATCATTTGTGCCTTAAGACTCTACTTCAGTTTTCAGTCTGTTTCTTTTGCCCAGAAGAGCATTAGAGGTGTAAGTGAAGTGATCACCCTAGGAACTGACTGAAGCAATGATGTGCGTTTGTTTAATGTCTGAAATTGGATCTCTCTGAATTTCAGAAGATGCAAGTAGATGAGGAGCAACAAAAAACTGAAGAACAACAGCAGACCCAACCTGAAAATAAGGCAGAGTCTGAAGAAATGGAGGTAACGTGAGCATTTGAGACTTTATTTTCATGAGATTCCTGAGAATATGCAGAGTGTGAACATATCTGCTGCCTTTGTCATAGTTCTGGAAGCTGAACTTTTATTTCAGTGCACTGGTAGTCTATTGTGATTAGAGCTTTAGAAAGGACATAAATGGCACTGATAACTGCAGACCTGTCAGGTGACCTGGTACTGATAAAATGAGGGAACTCTCCTGTTCATAGAAGAACTAATCATCTAGTTTTCAATAATTTAAAAACTAGAAAAGTGTTATACTATGGGCACCGTGACCCATGAATGTAGACAGTATGCCCAGAAAAGGTCAGTGGTTGCATTAATTATCTCAGACTTTAGCAGCTGAGGTGTCAGAATGATAGGGAGTGTTTAGTTCTGATGCTGAGGTGCACTAACTCAGTCACAGTTTTTTGAATATAAGTCTTGACTGGTCACCTTGAACTGCCTGATGATGTTGTTTTTACTGTGAATATATTTTTTTCATTGCAGACTTGTCAGGCTGACTCAAAAGACAAGAAGGTGGATCAACCACCTCAAGCCAAGAAGGCCAAAGTGAAGACGACCACAGTGGACCTTCCCATTGAGAACCAGTTGGTGTGGCAGATAGGGAAGGATATGCTCAACTTATTCATTGAGAATGAGGTAAACTCTTACTTGACCAAGCTAAAAACGTTACTAGTTGGTCTCCAGAAATGTTGGTGTTCATTAAACAAGGTTAAGGCTGATCAAGAAAAGGAAAAGGAATAAAACATGCAGTTAAAATTCTGATGTGAACAGCACTGCCCCATGGAGGCAAAATACATTCCTCCTGTTCAGTGATGCTGTAACTCTCACTAAAGAGCTGTTCTGCAGGAAACCTCCAAAATCACCTGCAGTTACAAGGTGCAGGTGGCCCGTCAGGTGAAGGTTTCTCAGCTGGAGCAAGATTGTTCGGTTCTGTTTTGGATATTGCACCAAAACTCAAATTGATTTTTATTCATGTACTGTGTTAGAACAGTTCTGTAAATTACAATATTGCAAAATCTTTTTCAAACTTAAGCCTTTTCTCGCAAGGTGTCCTGACAATAAATATTAAATAATTAGCTTTTTAGCCAACTAATTTGACAACTTGTTCACAGGGTAAGATGATAATGCAGGACAAGCTGGAGAAGGAGAGGAATGATGCCAAGAATGCAGTGGAAGAGTATGTGTATGAAATGAGAGACAAACTCTGCAGTGTTTATGAGAAATTTATTGGTGAAGATGTGAGTACTGCTGCTGGATTGTCCTTTGATATGTTGTGTTACAATGAGCAGTTGTAGTTAATAACTTTTGACCTGTATCACACACTGTGCTTACTTATATATTCAGACTTTTAAATTTGAAGAAATAACTTGTAACCTTTCTGGCTCTGAAGATAATCTGCTAAATGGGGCTCAGGCACAAACCACTGGTTCTCTTCCAAAACAGTTGCAGCAATTAAGATGGTATCAGGGTGTGTTTCCAGACTAGGAGCCCTTGCACAATCATTTTAGGACAACCTGTTCTATTTTGGCTCTTTGTCAGTATTTAGGATAGTTTAAAAAAATTAAGACAGAGCAGCCCTACCCAGGAACATAATAGGTGGGATTAGTCTGACTAAATGTGGGCATTTGTATCTGGACTGGTTGCCTAAAAACCTCTTGGCATTATTAATCAGCTTTCCCTGTTGTACCGAAGAGCTGGGTGTGTAATTAATATAATTCCAGCAGGATGAATCACTGGACTCCTGACTGGATCTCCATTGATTACAGTGGAGCCTTGCCAGCCAGGTGTCTGCAGAGCCCAATACCCACATCAGAGCCCAAACTGGGACATGTCAGGTGACATTTATGGCATCTTAGCTAAAGATAAGTTTCACTCTGTTCTCAGACTTGCTCATATAGTGATGATGAAAATGGGAAGGGGAAAAAAAAAGCCTTCTATGTAACAGTATTGATCTAAACTGTCGGTGTCACAGATGGTTCTTTCTTGAGCCTGGTCTTCACCACAAAGCCATACAAAAGAATATTTTGTTTCTTTAGGATAAAGAGTTTCAGACAGAGTTTTTTGGGTTCTAAAAATATTACTCTTCCAGAAAGGTTCCAAGTATCATTTAGTGTCATCTGTCATCTAATAAATTATCTCACCATCTATTTTGTATGGGTTGCTTCAGGATCGGAATAGCTTCACACTGAAGCTGGAAGATACAGAAAATTGGCTTTATGAAGATGGTGAAGACCAGCCCAAACAAATATACATTGATAAATTGACAGAATTGAAGGTAAGTGGTTCTTACATTCCCATGGGAATTTACTGAAGCTGGAGAACTTTGTTGCAGTGAGGAGCTGTTGGATCTGCTGGTTTGGAGGTGAGCACTGGTGACAAACTGCTTGGTTTGCTTTTTAATTATGCAAGGAGCAGCTCTCAACAGACCTGTAACAACACAGGGTTGAGGGAGGCTCAGTCTTCCCTGTAATTGTAGAGAAGAGTCAAGAGTTCCAAGGAATTTAGAAACATTGGTGTATCCTGTCAAACCTTGCGGGATCCCATAGTAATGCTCCATGGATTTTGATACCTTTTGTGCTTTGTTTCAGACTCTGGGTCAGCCTATTCAGGCAAGATTCCAAGAATCGGAGGAAAGACCAAAAGCATTTGAGGAGCTGGGGAAGCAAATCCAACAGTACATGAAAGCTGTTCACGCATACAAAGCAAAGGTATTTCCACACTTAATTTCTGGAAAATGTAAGGAAATGGTACAGATCTTGCCTGAATTTTAGGTAAGCTGCTTCAGACAAAAAGCTGGTGCAACTTCCTGGCGAGCTTATGAGTGTTTAATAGTTTTTTCATAAGTGGATGTTGGCTTGCAAGCCTGAGTCTCTTTTTTTTTTTAATTAGGTGTTGATTTCCTCTTGGAGGGAGAATGCCAGCAGCATTAGAACTTCAGGTCTCTGGTTACAGAGCTGTGGGTGATCAGCTCAGTTCCTCTGCTAACCAGAACAGCCTCCTGGCTCAATGGTCTTTAATATTTTGAAGCTAAAAGTCTGAAGAAATAAGGGTGCAGTTTGTGCTCAAACATTCACAGAGCTGCTCCTGCTTTGGCTGTTTCAGGATGAACAGTACGAGCACCTCGATGAAGCCGACATGGCAAAGGTGGAGAAGAATGCAAATGAAGCCATGGAGTGGATGAACAATAACCTCAATCTGCAGAACAAGAGAAGTCTTACTTTGGACCCAGTTATAAAAGCGAAAGACATCCAGGCTAAAACTAAAGTAAGTTTTTCTACATAAATCACTGTATCTCCATGAATTTTTCTGCTTACTGGTCTAGGTTTTGTGCTCAGAAAATACTGAGGTAAGAAATCTCAAATGTATTGGGGAACATCAACCCTCAACTTGAATATCCCACTGGTGCTGTCAAAAGTTAAAGTACAACTGTGCGAAGGTAAAAACATTTCTAACAATGTTTTATTTCTGTGTTTTGTAGGAATTGGCAAATATTTGTAATCCCATAGTCAGCAAACCCAAACCCAAGGTGGAACTGCCGAAGGAGGAGCAGAAGCCGACAGAACCCAACGGACCAGTGGACGGGCAGGGAGATGCCAGGAGCGGGGCCCAGGCCCCCGAGCAGGGCACTGCCCCCACAGCCACCGAGAAGAAGCTTCCAGAAATGGACATTGACTGAATTTCAGCACTTGTTTATATTATTGCAAACTACAATAAAGCTTTAAGTTGTCAACTTTGTATGTTCTGAATCCAAACTGAAGCAAGCGAATCCCACAGCGCTCTTGGTAACTCCTGGAGAGGTTTGGGCAGGGCAGCAGGTCAGAACACAGAGGTAGCAAAGGACTCGCTCAGCTCAGCAGTGTTTGCCGTTATTGATTGTATTTAGAAGTTTTGGTAGTTTAACTAGCCCTATAGGAACAGCCATAACCTGCTTCTCCATTTTTAATGTCCAGGGTGTCTCAACCTTCCTTTGAAGGACAGCGACAGCAACGCCTGGAGTCTGATGTTCACATTGCTCTTCCCTTTCCCTGGGGATTGCAGGAGCTGGGACTGCAGGGAGGGAAGGGGAGAGCCCGAGGTGGAGTCTTCCATTGCCTGTGTTTTAGTGTTCATGCCTGCTCTGGACTCACTCTGATTTGCACTGGAACAGTTGATGGTTACAGGAGGTTTGCAGAGCAGTGGGTGGTTCATCGGCACCTTTATTCCTTAGCCCAGACTTCGGATCAGACTCTGAATGTGCTCCTGGACATGGAATTGGGTTTCTGGCAAACTCCCCAGCTAATTAGGCCCTGTAAACTCTTTGTCTCTAGTTAAATTAGCCGCTTTTAGAAAGAGTGAATTCTTGTATTTCAGCTGCCTACGCTGATAGTTGATTCTGACTTGTTCCTAATTTTTTCTGGCAGGGGTATGCTTGCTTCCACGAGGCCTTCATTTGGAATGCTTGGTTTTTTGGTTTGGGGTTTTTTTTCCAGGAAAACCAAGAAGTGATGGATTTGGCTTTTTTTTTTTTCTATGAGCTTTATACAATGATTTGCTTCTAGTACTGATTGTTATTAAACTTGCAAACATTAATTTGTATGTGTTAAAATCCAAAGCTGAAAAAACACTCATTCAGTTATTGCAAGAAATAAATGCACTGGATTCTACTGGATCACCTTCTCCAGCTGTTGATTCCAATAGAGAGAGGATGGGGTCGGGGTGGATGGAAGGGCTGTGTCCCTCCTTACTGGAGCGCGCAGGGAGCTCTCCCGGGCTGCACCGGGGCTTTAAGGCTTCCATGCCCCCGGGGATTTGGCGGGGTGTCTGTAATCACAGAACCACGGAATGACTGGGGTTGGGAGGGACTTCTGGAGTCCAACCCCCCCTGCCCAGGCAGGGTAACCTGGAACAGGAGCCACAGGAACGAGTCCAGGTGGGTTTGGAATGTCTCCCGAGAAGGAGACTCAACGCCCCCCTCCTGGGTAGCTGTTCCAGTGCTCTGTTACCCTCCACGGGAAGAAATTTTTCTTCGTGTTGAACTTGAATGTATGAATGTAAAGAAGCTGATGGATCGGGGGGCTCGGTACCCGTTCCGTGCCTGTCTGGGGCAGGGAGGGGGCGGCCGTTCCCT
>NW_021939882.1:5239508-5398228 GCF_001715985.3 Manacus vitellinus
GAATTTGGGGGTTATTCCTGAACTCCTCCCGTCCCCCCCATCCCCGTGGGGTCGTGCCCGCCCCGTGCTGGGGCCCCCGGCTCTGTCCGGGACGCGCAACGCGGCCACTGCTCCTCAAGCTGAGAATAAACATCCAGCTGGGAATAAACATCCCCCGCTCGGATGCGGTGCTGCGGGTGTTGGGGATGAGAGCGCGGAGGGGCCTCTAACCCCTGAGCGTGTGTTTGTCCGCCCGCAGCCCCAGAGCCGCTGCCAGAACCGCTGGTTCCTCCCACAAACAACACCGACGTGTTCGTGCCTTACATGAGAAGTGCCCGACCCCGGCCCCAAACAGGAATGGTCACGGACCGGCACCTCGGCCCTCCCACCGCGCTGCTGTGAGTCTGAAGGTAATCTATCCAATGTGGCTTTATTTTCCCAAATGTAGGACTGAGAGATACTCTAGGGGCTCATCTACAAGATACCTGTACAGGATTTGAACCTTTTTACTGACATCTTCAATAACTAATTGCAAATAGGGCTGTTTCCTTGTTTGCCTTAGAACATTGGACAAGGGCTACTGTTACTAATTCCTTTTTCATGTGTTTTTTGGGGTCTGTTTTCTACTTCAAACATCAGTGAAATGTCCCTGTGTCACTTGTGCTATCTCTGTATTTCATTATTTCCTCCCTTACATCTGTCTAACACACGGTTTGCTTTCTGCCTTTTCAATATTCTGGTGTGGAGGGGAGTTTTTTCTTTTATAAAGCTACCATTTTTTTTTTCAGCCTGTAAAAAACCTTTAATTATATTTCACATTGATTAAGACCAGTTGCTTGGGTTTCTAACTCTTATAGTAGTATAACATAGATATCCCAAATTAATCACTGGAATAGGACGTGTTAACTCAGTTCATGTTGCAGAGTGGTGGTAACTCCACAGGAAAGTTAAATGTCTTCAGAGGACAAGGAAGCTCAGGAGGACGAGCTGTTGGCTCTGGCCAGCATCTATGATGAAGATGAGTTTAAGAGAGCCGAGTCTGCCCAAGGAGGAGAAACAAGAATTTGTCTGGAGTTGCCTCAAGACTTCAAAATTTTTGTGAGTGGTGAGTTGAGATGTTTTGTGTTATCCCCAGGGAGGTTTTACCAAGCTCATTTGCTGGTTGTGGAGTGTCCTGCAGGAGCAGTGACTGGACAAACCATGGCTCAGCCTTTGCTGTGCTTGTGGTAGTGTTGGGGTTTGTATTTGAGTAGTTTAACCCTTTAGTAAACTTTACAGATGAGTAGTAGTATTTCTTCAGAATAATTAAGTTCATTATTTTTTTATTCCCTTGAGGATATGTCTTTCCATGTTCCTGGTTTGAGCAGGATCTGACATTTCACAGTTGTTGGTGTTCTGCTTTAATCACAGAGCTACAACCCCATGATATTTTACCGCACTGAGTTTAGTTATTTAGGGTCAAACAGATAATTTTAACCCCAGAAACGTATCAAGTTAAAAGAGATTGGGTGCTGTCATAAACAGTGACAGTTCATTAGTTTTCATTTTCCTGTTATTTCTCAACCTGCCTTGGTTGTCTCAGGTTCAGGCAGTTCCACAGAAAGCCTCCAGAGCAGTGGGTTCGAGTACTCCGTGTGCTTCCTGCCTCCCCTCGTGCTGAATTTTGAGCTCCCACCCGACTACCCATCGACATCACCACCTGTGTTCACCCTCAGTGGGAAATGGCTCTCCCAGGCCCAGGTTTGCAGAAGATTTTTAACATTTTGATAGAGCTGAGCAAGTTAATAATTAACAGCGTTCTGGGGAAGGGTAATGAAATTAAATAAAAATAATGACATTGCTGTTCAGTTGGCTCTTCTTTTGTCTCCTTCTTGTTTTCACTTGGTCACTGTTCCGAGGAAGAAGAGTTTGCATCGAGGCGAACTATTTTATATGTATTTTATGGATAGATTAAAAACTGGTGAATCTGTAATCAAAGTGTGCACTATGGACCATGGGAGGAGAGGAACCCTGTAAGGAGCTGTCACAACTTAACCAAAATCAGGAATTGTTTGTTCTTTTCCAGCTCAGCGCTCTTTGCAAACACTTGGACAATGTGTGGGAAGAGAATCGAGGCTGTGTGGTCCTATTTGCCTGGATGCAGTTTCTGAAGGAAGAAACACTGAGTTACCTGAATATTTCATCCCCGTATGAGTTAAAAATGTGCCCTCAAGGGCAAGCACAGAGTCGGACGCCTCTCGACCCTGGGAAGGACTGTGGGGGTGCAGCAGGCTCTGCCACAGCTGAGGAGGAAATCATGGATGCCAGAGCTGTGCAGGACGTGGAGTCGTTGTCGAGTCTGATCAGGGAAATCTTGGACTTTGACCAGGCCCAGAGGAGGAAGTGCTTTAACAGTAAGATGTATTTGTGCAATATCTGCTTCTGTGAGAAGCTGGGCAGCGAGTGCATGCACTTCACCGACTGCAGCCACGTGTACTGCAAAGCCTGCCTGAAGGACTACTTTGAGATTCAGATCAGGGACGGGCAGGTCCACTGCCTGAACTGCCCCGAGCCCAAGTGTTCTTCTGTCGCCACTCCTGGCCAGGTAATACACGTGTGCACACAGGGCTGGAGAGTCCTGCTAACTCACCCCCAATTACAGGGACAGAGTGTGGCTCTGTGTAGTGAGCATTGGGAATCTCAGAGTCACTGAGGCTGGAAAAGACCTCTGAGATCACAAAGTCCAACCTGTGACCGATCCCCACCTTGTCAACTGGACCAGAGCATTGAGTGCCAGTCATTCCCTGAACACCTCCAGGGGTGGGGACTCCACGACCTCCCTTCCAATGCCTGACAACCCTTTCCAAGATGAAACTTCTCCTGGTGTCCAACCTGAACCTTCCCCGGCACAACTTGTGGCCATTTCCTCTTGTCCTGTCCCTTGTTCCCTGGGAGCAGAGCCCGACTCCCACCTGGCTCCACGCTCCTGTCAGGGATTTGGGGAGAGTGAGAAGGTCCCCCCTGAGCCTCCTTTTCTCCATGCTGAGCCCCCCCAGCTCCCTCAGCTGCTCCTTGTGCTCCAGACCCTTCCCCAGCTCTGTTGCCCTTCCCTGGACACACTCCAGCCCCTTGATGTCTTTCTTGTTGTGAGGGGCCCAGAACTGACCCCAGGACTGGAGGTGCTTCAGTAGTGCCCAGCACAGAGGGAGGATTCCTGGGGACATTTTCCAGGGAATATACCTGGGGACATTTTCTTCATGCTCTGAGCCACACAGACACAGAGTCATTGGAGTTAAAACTGGATGCCTTGGCACCTATTTTGCCCAGTTTATTAGTACTGGCATTGATCAGCAGCCTCCCATTCTATTTGACACTGCATGCACATTCCATTTAACACTGCATGCTTTTCCTTTTCCTAATTATTATTAGAATAGCATTTCTAGGAATATTTTCATGACCTGTTGGAGAATAAAGTGGATTCATTCCAACTGTAGGGATTTTTTCATTGCCTTACTGTGTTTTGCTGATGGTAGCAGGCTCAGAATTTTAGATGCAAGTAATCATAGAATCCCAGGATGGTTTGGATTGGAAGGGACCTTAAAGCTCATCTTGTTCCACCCCCCTGCCATGAGCAGGGACACTTTCCACTAGACCAAGGTGCTCCAAGCCCCATCCAACCCGGCCTTGAACATTTACAGGGATGGGACAGGCACAGCTTCTCTGGGCAACCTGTGCCAGGGCCTCACCACCCTCACAGGGAAAAATTTTTTCCTAACACCTCTCTGTGGCCTTTAGGTGAAGGAGCTGGTTGGAGAGGAGCTCTTTGCCCGCTATGACCGGCTGCTCCTGCAGTCCAGCCTGGACCTGATGGCCGATGTGGTGTATTGCCCCCGCCCGGGCTGCCAGACCCCCGTCATGCAGGAGCCCGGCTGCACCATGGCCATCTGCTCCTGCTGCAACTACGCCTTCTGCACCCTCTGCAAGATGACCTACCACGGGGTGTCTCCGTGCAAGGTCACCGCAGGTGAGCCACCTCCACCCTGTGTTCCAAAGACGCATCGAGGTGCAGTTAAATCTTGTGTGAAATAGTCAGAAATTGGGCAAGCAAACTCCTCCCTGTGAGCTTTCTAAAAGACCAGACACATTTCATTTGGAGTAGGTCTGTTGCTGGCAGTTAAATATTATTCCTTTGGTGACAGTCCACAGCTTAGGAGGTCCCCAGACTGCTGGTTGTCAAATGCTGAGAGGCCATAGCAGGGGAAGAATAATTTTATATATGTATTTTTTTTTTACCTTTTCATGTGAATCAACTACTTTGTGTAGTCAGAGTTAATACTGAAATCAGGTGGAAGCTTCTCTCTCTGTTTGGCCTCAAAATCCTGTGACCAAGTTTCATTAAATATATGTTCGGAGAAAATTCCATTTTCAGAACTTTACTTTACATTGTAGACTTGTCCTGATGCCATTGACAAGTCGCTGTTATAATGAGAAGTGTAAAACTCTTGAATTTTGGGGCAGAGGGGTTTTAATATTTTACGTTTTTTAATATTTTTCTTGATTTTTAATGAATTATGTTAGTTTCCTTTGAAAATCTTTATGCTGCAATTAGCTGGACTTCTTTATATGATATATTACAAAAGCTGTTTGGTTTGCTTTGGTTTTGTTCCCCAGAGAAATTAATGGATTTACGAAACAGCTATTTGGAAGCAGATGAGGCAACTAAAAGATTTTTGGAACAACGTTATGGCAAGCGAGTGATTCAGAAAGCCCTTGAGGAGATGGAGAGTAAGGAATGGCTGGAAAAGAACTCTAAGTCTTGTCCTTGCTGCGGGACTCATATAGAGGTAAGAATGGAGGGAAAGGATGGAAAATCATGGGAACAGAAATTAAGGCAGTTCTGTGTTTAGGCTGGGACAGAGGTGTGTTTGTAGCCTCCAGCTTCACCAGGGAAGGGGAATTTCTAGGAAATATTAAGAGAACTTTCAATTTCTGTCTGTGTTACATGGAAAAGGAGGTGAGGTGATGTTTGTGGAGCTCAGGGATTTGAGATCATCCGGCAATTGGTGGTGTTCAGGCCCCAGGACTAAACAGATCCAGGCTGACTATGGATCTGTATGAATCCTTTCATTTCCTGTGTGGTTCAGGTTACTGCTGCTTCACACTATAGCCAGGAAATAAAACCAGCTTCAGAAAAATATTAATTTCCAGTATTTTTAGTAGTATAGCCAATTTACAATGCTGGGATTCCAGCTCCCAGTTCTGTTGGACAGTGAAAAAAAAATCAGTGTGTGATGGAGTCGGGGTCGAATGTGTTAATTGGCTGGTTTAGATTTGAGGGCTGTTGTCATAGAGAGACTGAAGCCTGACACAGTAAGATTCTGATGTTGCTGTTTCTTGTTTTTTTCCCCCCAGAAGCTCGATGGCTGTAACAAAATGACGTGCACAGGGTGCATGCAGTACTTCTGCTGGCTCTGCATGGGCTCTCTGTCCAGGGCCAACCCCTACCGGCACTTCAATGACCCTTCTTCCCCCTGCTTTAACAGGTTGGTGCTTACAGGTATTTCCTCTAGTGCTGGAACACTTATTTTCTACTTTTTCTAACAGTCTCTCCCAGATTCTTACCTTGAAATTCGTAGCTATAGTTTAAGACATATTTTTTTCTCCCTTACAAGGACCCAATACTAACAGTAAAAATCAGGAGTGATTCAAGATGTGCTTTTACTTTTTAAGAATTTTTTTTTTTTTTTCAAAATTCTGGAGGAGACTTGTGGGCCTATTCCTGATTTTTTTTTGGTCAGGGTCATGACCTCATCCTTTCTGTGCTGCCTCTGCCTGACACACAGCCTGCAGGGAAGTGTTTCCATGAAGATGCTCAGGTGCAGCATAAGGCTTTGGATCAGAAAGCTGCTTTTAAACAGCTGCAGACTTGCCTCACATCATCACTGCTGGGGAAGGATCAAGGAAAATAGGGTGCTGCTGCTGTCAGGACAGGTGAAAAGGCAGCTCAGAGGGATGTGACAGTGGCAGCCTCTCGGCTTTGTGTATTCCATAGGGATATGTGCCCATCACTGCAATAGTAGTGCCTGGATCCAAAGTCAAAATCCCAACAAATTTCTCAATCCACCATCCATTCTGCTGTAATAGATGTGGCTGACAGGATTTTTCTTGTTCTTGACCCTTTTTCAGCATTTTGTCTTCTCCCAACAGTATTTTTTCACTTCCTACTCTGTTTTCCTTTTTCTTCTGTTGTCTTTTTTTATTTTAGTGTAACGTAACCTCCCCTTGTCTTGACTAAGCTCCTGTGCTTTATAAAGAATAATTTAGAATCAGGGAATCACAGAACCATTTAGGTTGGAAAAGACCTAAAACCATCTAGTCCAGCCATTACCCCAGCACTGCCAAGTGCCTTTTTGTCCCCCCTGATGCTCATATGTTTTATTTGCCCAATTCCATGTGTCCAATGAGATTGTGAGTTGTCTGGAGCAGGCAGGTTTGGCTGCTGATTATATCCTGCCTAAAGACCACCCAGGAACAGCAGCTTGCTGGGTAACTTTAATATGGTTTGGATGATTAATATTTTCAGGAATTTCTTGGGATATGATGTGTGTAAGGTACCATCAAACCTGCTGGTGTAACGAGCTGTAGAAGTGCAGAGTCTTTTACTTAATTTGACATTGATATCATGAGTGGTTTGTGATACTGAAAAAAACAGTGAAACTTACTGCTTTTGTACTTTTTGTTGCATTTAGATTGTTTTAAACATATTTAGCATTATTACCACTAATTTTCTGTCTTGCAGATTGTTTCAAGCCATGCACATTGATGATGGGGAGTACTGGGGAGTTGAAGATGATGACCAGTAGCTTTCTCCAGCAACAAAAGGTGAACAAACCAGAGACAGATGCTTTTTTTTTTGGTGTCCTTTGTTTGCTTTTCACTTCCATTGTGTGATAGAAGAGTGGTAACTACCCTGCACTGCAGGATACTCACACCTCAGAGCCTGTTGCCAAAGCCAAAGGAGACCACTTTACCCATCCTGGGGTCAGGATCATCATGGAATGCATTAACAATCACATGGATTATTAAAGACATACCATATTAAATACAACCAGTCAGAAGTTGGAAAAATATATACCAAGAGATGCCCCTTTTTTAAAAGCAAACAGAAGCCTCAAATCATGGAGAGATTTGGGGGTTTTTATCGATGGAAGGGTATGGACAGAGTGCTCCAGGATCAATATGATCAGGCAAATGTCGGATTTATTAGGAGAAAGACAGATTATGTAGTGCTCATGACGCTCAGCTTCTTGTTCACACTACATTGGTTACATAAGGAAAACATACTCTGCTGTTCACTGCTAATTGGACCACAACAGGTGGTCATAGGAGATGAGAAAACTTTATTCACCTGCCAAAACTCCTCCTTGGCATCTTGGCACAAGGCCTGCAGCCATATTAGTGGCGCAGCATTTTTTACTATCAGCACCCAGCCATGCTAAGGTGAAACACACAGAAATGTAAAGAAAATTGTTCACACAATTTTTGCCTTACGACAGGTTTCTTTAGGGAGACCAACATTTGGAGACTCTTGGATCATGAATATTGTGGGGGTTTGGGCAGTTTGTTAGAGCTGTAGAGCTCTTTCTGGAGCTGTTCAGTGGTGCTGCTTGGACTGGGGAAGTTTAGCAACAAAGTTTGTTGCTTTTATGAATTTCCTGACGTGTTTCTCTGAAAAACAGCTCATGGTTTTGTCACTGGTACTTTCTAATGACATTAAAGCTGATTGTCCCCAACCTCCTTCTCACTGGCTGTTGTGCCTGGGCCTTTGCATCCCTGAGTGCTTGGGCAGAAAATGACCAACAGCCTTTTCCAGAAATTTCTGTCAGGTTGGTGACTCAACCCGGTGTTCCTATTGGATTCACTCTCATTGCCTCTCCTTGTTTCTCCAGTGATGAGTGCTAAGGCAGTGAGCTGAGGATGTGAGAGGGTGAAAAGTACCAGGCAAAGATGATTCTTCAAGATACTGACAATTACCTTGTATTCTCAGATGACGAAGTAATTTATTTTTATTAACTCTTCACATAAGAAATTTGATTAGTTGATACTTTTGCTTCTGGACTAGATCCCTTACTTCCACTAGTTTTGGACTTCAAATTATTCAGAAAGCAAATTGTTTTCCCTAAAATCTCAGCAAGTAGTTTTATAAACATGAAGGTAATTACTGGAGGGAACCACTAACTTTTTACAAGTTTTTCCACTTGCAGAACAGTCTAAAAGTTTATTTGGAAATTAAAGCTATGTGTGCTGTGTTCAAAAGTAGTAGGGCATGGAGGGATAGGTCAGGAGATGGAAGACTCTTCAGAAACTCAAAGTGATCACCTCTCACTCAGTTTTTACTGATAGTTCATAAATTTATACTGGGATATGTGGCCAAAATGAGTGCTGCTTCAGTTCTTTTCCTAGAGGATGAGAGTCTATCCTGTCAGAAGAGGCAGAGATTAAAAAGATGAGATGGTGAGATTGAATCTCACCTCAGTTTAGGCTATAGATCAGCGTGTAGGAGAAGTTTACATTGTGTATGATTTGAATTGCATTTCCTGCACCTTTCACATGCACTAAATTCACTTTAAGATGGTAAACACAGTTGTCTCTCTGTTTGTCTTCATTCTGGTATGGATTTGGCAGCACAGGTCAGTGTCCAGGTGGCCATTGGCTCCAGTGTTCATGTGCCATGGGGCTGTGGAATGGGACAGCCCAGAGCTGGGCTCAGAGCTCCCAAGTGAAGCTGGCACAGCACGTGTTCTGCTCATGGAATTTTGGACATTTATGTATGCAAAGTGCCCTCCCACCCAAAGGGCCCTGGTTTTCCCTTGGAGGTACAAGCCCCTGACTGAGACAGGGTGGCTGTTGGGACACTGCTCTGGGATCACCATGTTGGATGCAGCTCTGTTTCCCCTCTGGCCAGTTTTTAACTCTCCAGGCTGAATCACAAAGCTGCCTGCCTTTGGAGGGGACTTTCTTCCTGCTGAGCTGTGTATGTGGGCATGGAGAATGTTTGTGACAAGGAGAAACATATGCATAAACCTCCTTATCCTGCCTGGATGGAGGAGATGGCACTGGATCCCCTAAACCAGGAGAGAGGTGGGCTGAGGGCAGGGCTGGGATGCCAAAGGGTACATGGGGATGAAGATCCATGGCTGGGGATGTACCAGAGCACAAATAGTGAAGTACTGGAAGATGTAGCAATGAACCACCTCAGCTTTCAAGGACTTTGTGTGGAGGGAGGAGGAGGAGCAATGTAGCCACCACCCTTTCTATAAATTCAGGGACCCCTGGACTGGAGTTTCCAGATTCTGCAGCAAGGCAGAGGAGGACAGACCCTCTGGGGAAGGGACAAGCAGATGACTGCATATGTAGGACAATCAGCTGGTGTTGCAAAGGCAGGACAGCTAAAACCAGCATCTGCCTGTAGAGAGAGCAAAGCAGCAGCTCTGGCAACAGAGTGCAGATTTTCTCCCTCAGTCTTTTCCCCTCTTGAAAACCTCACTTTCACCATTTCTATGCACGCAATTAAATTATTTCTAAACACTTTGTGGTACCAGGTAGAGCTGTGGCCTCCTCCTTTCTCCTTTAAAGGCCCCCACATTTCATGTGGCATGCCTGCTGCCTGGCAGGACAAAATCATAGCAGGTGTCTGGTGGAAACCTGCCAGCAAATACTGGGCAAGGAAGTAGGGAGCTATTCCTACCAAACTGCTTCCAGGACAGCTTTGGTTTCACAAGCACAGATACAGTCAATGCCACCATTTAGAAAAAATTAAAGATGTTTAGTCTAGAAAGTTGCATTACAGATCAACAGCTTACAAAATTTCTACATAAAGAAAATAAACATTGGTCAGTTTTCTTGCCCCTCCTGTGGTAGAATTGGATGGAATCACATATCAGAATTAGTGGGGTCTTGCTAGTACAGGCTGTTGTCCACCCATGTGGGACTTCTGTTATTAAAGAGAGGCTGAAGCCAGTGGGAACAGAGCATTTCCTTGGAGGCTGGTTTGGCATTTACTCAGAGCAATGGAAGGTTCTGCAGTGAGGAGAGAGAACGTATTGCTTCAGGTTCTGCCCTGTTACAGTGAACAGTGCTGAGCACAGAGTGGTCACTTCTGCTTCATCTCAACAAATCTACCCTTCTGAGTACTTCATAAAGCACCAGGGCATAGAAAGTTATACCCTGGGACTGAACATGAAGGGCTTCTTGTGTGACATCAATAACATCCTCAGATGCCCAAACTGCATGATTAACCCTGTGTGGGTGAATGCTGCTGTAGCCTCCTGTGCTGAGGTGATCGCAAGTCCAACATCTGGCTCAAAGCAGGGCTCAGCCAGGGCTTTATCCAGTCAGATTTTGGAAACCTCCTAAGGACAGAGCCTGCACAGCTTCTGGGGAATCTGCCCCATTGCTTGGCTGTCCCCATGGGGAGGTTTTATCTTTCTATCCAGTCTGAGCATTGTGTCTCCACTCAGGTCCCACTGTCTCTTCTCATCTTCCTCCTGGCTCCATCTTCTCACTGACCCCCTCCTGGCTCTGGGGCTGCTCATGTGAAGCTTTCCCTTCTCCACCTGGACAAGTTTGCTTCCCATTTTCCATTATTCTAATGCAGGAGTGTTTCATGGAGAAAGAATGACACACGAGGTACTTGTCCTAATTACAAGGAATACACCCCAAAGTGATTACCCACTTGGTTTGTGTTGTACTTTCACTTATCCTCACATTTCAGTTTTGCAGCCTTCAGTCCAAGATTACAGTCAGTTCATAGATCAAACAACTCATCCTTCACTGACTTCTCCTTCAGAGAATGAGTTAGTGACAGAAGTTTGTGGAACACAGTGCACTGGATCCATCCATTTGGCTAATTAAGGCAGGTGTTTGGCATCTGTCTCTTTAATGGAGAGAAGCAACCATATGACCATTCTGCTAATTTAAGAACAAATATGAGATCAGTTTTTGCAGAAATTCCCTTTTTTTCCCAGCTATTTTCAACAGCTGGTTCAGCACTGCCCCGAGCAGATCAGTCACTGTATGGCTTCTTAGACTGGCTCCTCTCTGCTCCTGTTTCCTTCATGCTGTACAAGGGCTCCACGAGCTTGTTGTGAACCAGCATTAAACCTGATGGAGAAAGTAAAAAGATGATTTAAGTAGATATAATAAAGCAAAATTGTCATTCATTGGATGCTGATGAAATTAGACATTACTGGTGTCCTTGTTCCTTTACCCTTACACCTGAGCACTTACACATTTACCTTCACACTGATTACTGTGGTATATTTAAGGAATATACTCCTTTGGGAGGTGAATACACAGAAACATCTAATGCAAAGCATGGCTTGTACCACTTAAAAACTACCAAAAGAGCTGCCTGGCCTGGTCAAACACTCACCTTTAAAGTATTTCACTGTCTTGACTCTGAGCTCCAGCGTGGCATCCTCGTCACACACGAACACGGTGTTGGGGTGCTGCTGGAAGGCAGACACTGTCCACATGTGATTGATACCTTCCTCGATGGCTTTGTACAAAGCAAAGGCTTTGTGGGCTCCTGTGATCAGAATCATCACCTGCACCCCAAGACACAGAGAAGGGCAGTCAGGGTTGTTGCTTCAAAACAGGATAACTTTTAGCTGCTCCAGAGCTACTATAGGAACCACTGCTTTTCTCCTAACCTCTCTGGCATCCATGACAGTGCCTACTCCGACTGTCAAGGCCATTGTGGGGACTTTGGAGAGATCACCATCAAAGAACCTGGCATTAGCCAATATGGTGTCCATGGCCAAGGTCTTCACTCGTGTCCTGGACACCAAACTTGATCCCGGCTCGTTGAAGGCAATGTGACCATCTGGGCCAATACCTGGGACAGAGATAGCGGGAGAAGAGGGTCAGCTGCAGGAGCAGAGCTAACAGCTCTCCCACAAGAAGGACAGTCAGTGCTTCCAGAAACACAGATCTGAAAAAAACACCTGCAATTCTTCTGGTCAAGCTCAAATTTGTGTCTGGTAGAATGACAGCAAAAGGCCCCTCTGAAGCCAACAGACTCTTCCCTAACTGTGCTGGGACAACAATAAAGCAAAGTAGGTGGCAGAATCTCAAGGCAAACTGATGGGAGAAGTTTGTGCTCCTGCTGGCTCAGAGGACTCTACTCCCAGGAGTTTCCTGTCAGCACTGACAACTATAATACATTTTGCATTTGTATCATTCTAGCTCTTTCCATTTCTTCTGCTAATCATTTCCTGAACAATTCACTGACTAGATTGAAAAACAGAAAACTGTGGGAGCAGTACAATGGGAGACAAGGCTGCCAGCACACATCAGTGCCCAGGGTGGTGGACTGTGGGGTGCCTTTCACTGCAAATCCACTGAAAGACACTGGAAGTGAACAATCCTGACAATTCTCACCTCCAACAAAGAGTTCAATTCCTCCAGCTGCTTTGATTTTCTCCTCAAATGCGTCACACTCTGCCTGGAGATCAGGTGCATTTCCATCCAAAATGTGGACGTTCTCTGGTGAGATGTCAATGTGCTTGAAGAAGTTTTTCCACATGAAGGAATGGTAACTTTCTGGGTGATCCCTCGGGAGACCTGGTAACAGAGCATGCAAAGGACTAAGACAAACTGTAAAAACATCATAACATAAAGCACTTCCATACCCTTGGAGTGGCTTTGGTAACAGAGCACTGATCTGTCTGTCCTTTGTCACTCCCTCAGCTTTCACGAGTTGTTTTTATTTTCCTAAATAGCAGAATTAAGGTCAATCACAACAGCTCCTGTAAGACATATGCCCATACTAACACGCAGCAGATTTTCAGAAAAGCAGGTATGTACCATGCCTCATCTGTCTACCTTTTCAGCCTTCCTCCCACTTCATATTAGCAAGAGTGATTAAAAAAAAGTGCAAAAACCTGAGAAATAATAATAATTATATCATTATTGCATATTTTTCCCCTCAAATGCTATAAACCCACACTGGACTGCTTATTCCCTAATGCTGCTTGATTAGGATTGTTCACAGAAAAAATTCTTGACCAGGGTAAAATTAGCATTAGCAAATATTTAGCCCGTACGTTTTTCACCTTTGGATCTCTCTTTCTTCCAAAGAGGCTCTTTCATCACAGCTTCAGAAAAGAAACAGTCCCCTGCTATCTTAGCAGGAGTTACTGAAGGGCATTCAGGGAACACACTGAGTAAGGGACCTGAGCTACAGTGACCTTTATAATCCCAGAGCAAAGGTGGTAGTTAACACTGCACACTATCTGAGCCTGCAATCACAAGCTGGTTCCTTACCTGGTCAGCACGTCAGTGCAGATAAAATACAGCAGTGTCTGTAATAGTGTGTGTGATACAGTCAACATCCAATACCCTTCAGTATCTGGGGTTTTTTCCATAGGTTTTCAAACCTATGGAAAAAATTTCAAATTTCTTCCACAGGTTTTTAAATTGTCCCCATCATTACCTTGGCTAATTCCCTGGAGGTGTTTAAGAAAAGACTGGACGTGGCACTTCAGTGCTACAGTCTGGTTGATAAGATGGTGTTTGGTCATAGGTTGGACTCAGTGATCTCAGAAGTCTTTTCCATCCTAACTGATTCTGTGATCCTGTCTCTCTGTGAAATGTTGTTCCATCTTACCTGGAGCCCTTTGCAGGTGGAATTTCTTGCCCCACCACGCACTGCTGTGGTGTCCGGCTGCGGCACCAGGCGCAAGGGCAGAGACAAACACACCCGGCAGGGCAGGGAAGGAGAGCCGGGAGCGCTGGCTGCGGGCACTCACCCACGTACTCGTCCATATTGAAGGTCTTCACGTACTTGAAGGAGAGGTCCCCGTTCTGGTAATACTCCACCAGCTTCTTGTAGCATCCCAGCGGGGTGCTGCCTGCGGGGAGCCGCCGCCTCAGCCGGGGTAGGGGCCGGGCTGGACCCCGGCCCCGCTCCCACCCCCCGGCACCCACCTGTGGGCAGCCCCAGCGTGAAGAACCGCCCGGGGCCCGGCCCGAACTGGACGATGCGGTTGCGGATGTACTTGGCCGCCCACTCGCTGGCCTGGGAGTACGTCCGCCCGCCGCCCCGGCACCCGCCGCCTCCTCCCCCGGATCCGCTTCCGCGGGCCCGCCCCCCGCACGCCCGTCGTCGGGCCGGTAGAGCCGGACCGGCCCCCGCGGCCCGCTGGCCAGGCACCGGCCCCGGGGGCCGGGAGGTGGGAGGGCCGAGGTTTGGTGGTAGAATTCGGGGAAGCGGTTAAATCCACCCGGGAATGATGCGCCGCGGCTGCCTCCCGGCTGTTCGGATGAAGCACTCGCCAGCGCTGCAAGAGGGCCCGTTGGCCAGATAAAGCTTTGGGAACCAAATACATTATTAAAACATTATTAAAAAGGCAGCAAATATTTCAGTGCGGTTCTGCTGGGGTGCCCCCGTCACAGCAGGGATCCACCCGACTCCGTCCTTCAGCCTTTCATCCCTAAGTCAAAGCCTTGTCACATCATAACAAGCTGCTCTCACACCTGAACTATCCTGTAGGGACACAGTTCAGGGCATGTTGGGGGTGTTCTGCGGGATGGAGAGACCACGACCTGCAGGTGTCCACGCTGCTCCTGGCACAATGGTATTCTCAAAACATCCTCCTGCTGTTGCTCTGGCTGCCTTTAAGCTCTGATGGAAACGTGCCTGACCTCTCCTTGCACAGGTTTGGATCGTTGTTGGGATGCAAAGCCCTTACTTCAAAGTTAGAAAGCTTTTAACTTTCATTAGAAGAAAGAATAAGATACAAATTGCTTTGCTGGGATCCAGCCCAAGCGGTTCCTTCTCATTTTAATAATTTAAATGACCTGGCTAGAACTAGCGCTCCTGGTATTGTCTCATCGTGGAGAGACCGCGGTTTGCATTTGGATAGGGAATGATGGGTGTGACAGGCTGTAGCCAGATGGCTGTGGTCAGACACGGGAAGGGTTTTAAGCCACAGAGACTAAATAAGTTCCAAGCCCCATGTGTTTCCATGAGCAGTGGTCAGTCAGAGGCAGGCAGGTCTCTTGGTGGCTGGTGCTGGGTGAGGAGCTCACAGCAGCAGCATTCCCGGCTGTCCTGCAGTGCAGGGCAGCCTGGGCTTTGGCTCTGTGTGAAACAGCTCTTCCAGTTGTCCCATTGGGATCGTATCAGTGTGACAGACCCATTGGTCCTGTGGACACTGGCAGGAATCACATTATCAGTGGGTTCAGAGGCACAGGATCAAGGTGCTGGGCTAAGCAGGGGCTGTGTCTCTGCTGAGATGGAGAGGAGGAGGGGACCTGGCTGAGGTCTGAATGATTCCTATCCTGGGGCTGCTTCAGCCCATTCTCCAGGTGCTGCTGGCCCGAAGATGAGTGCACACCTGACCTGCACACACACATGGGAGTTTCCACATCACCACTATTGCAGCACAACAGCAGCTTCTGGTGTACAAAGCCAAAACTGCTGCAGGGTTCAGCAGAGAGAGATGCTCTCTCTCTACCAGAACCTCGAGTCTCCAAATAACCCACATCGGATCCCTTAGCGTTACCATGGAAACGCAGCGAGGGCTCGGAGATTTAGGAAAAGCAAATACTGGAGGCACAGCCCGCGTAGGAATTGATTGAAGGAGACACCACAGACTTCCCACAGCGGTAGCTGTAGGGCAAGAACCGTGTCCCCCCTGGGGTGACTTGCGGGTTGTGTGGTTTGTCTGCCATCACAGCAGCCTGTGGGCAGTGCCACCCTATCCTGCCTCCCACCTCACCTGCCCTGCGCCCCCTCGGAGGTGTGGAGAGCTGCTGCCTTTGAGGATTGGCCTGAAACAATCCCATTGTAGGGATGGGCTCGGTTTAAATCCAAGAGCTGTGGGGCTCTGCCTGTAGAGGATCTGGCTTTCATCTCCCGTGCGAGTGGCTTGAGCAGATACAGGGCACAAAGACACAGGAGGCAGCCGGCAGCTCCCAGTAAAAGCAAAACATGCTTTGGTGAGAGAAAAGCTGCAATGGTCAGGAGACCCGGGCACGTGCCCCTGTGCTGCCCACATTCCACGGATCCACTCCCTGCCGTCTGCATTATCTGAGTTGCTCTGGGGCTGGGTCATGCTTGTGACTCGCATGCAGAGTATTTTTAGGTATGATAATTTCGGCCCGTTATTGTTTCTGCGTTTCTAGCTTGCTGTTGCAATGCTGAAGAACTTCCTGGTGTCTGAACAGGCTGATTTTCCTTCCTTGCAAAAGCAGCAGATGGAAGGAAACAAACACTTCTCTGCAGGAGAAGTTGAACAGGAGAGTTCTAACAAGCACAGCATTTTCTTTTGCCCCATCTTGAAGGGATCAGAGTCAACAATGCTCAGAAGACCAGGGCTTTTGCTACTGGGAACTCCTTGGGAGCACTGGTGTTATAAGTAAAATCGGCACTAGGCTCAAATATCGTAGTAAAAAGTTTTATTATAGATTTATATAAAAATCAAATAAGCAAATTACAGCGCTGGGTGACTTGGTGAGCTTTCCTTGCTCATCCAAGGCACACTTCAATAATTTCCAATCTGCCTTTTATAGGTTTGGAGCTGCTTATCTCCTTTAAAATCCCCTCCTTTGTTCATCAGGTTTATCTGCGCAGGCTCTGTTCCTGTTGCCAAGAAGCTTTACGCATGCGTATCTTGTTGCTAGGAGACAAGCTCGGCTCTGTTCACTTCATCCTTTTGATGTAGTCAGCTTTTTCTGCGCATGTGCTGTCTTGCCACTGGAAGAGAGTTCTGTTCTCTTTTTCAGTTCTTTTTCTTCTTACATAACATAACAAAATATCACTAATTATGGTAACATAACATTATGGTTTGTGTGATATATATATAATTGTGATTCGTGAAGCAAATGGGTGACTACATTGAAAACAGACTAAATAGATTCTAAAACTTAACTACACCCCCACAATGAAACAAAACAGACCCTCCCAAGGTCAAAAGGCCTAAACCTTCTCACTATCCTAAGGATGAAATATAGTACAACTTTAAGTCTTTAGGCGCCTACTCGTCCAAGAGTACATGAATTAGGACTGGCTGCAGAGATAGCTCTTTTAACCTTAGCTGTAAATATAATAGAACTTTAAATCTTTAGGCGCCTGTTCACCTAAGAATACATGAACTATGACTAGTTGTAGAGATAACTCTCAGCTTCAGTTGTGAGAAAACTTTCCCATTAAACATTTAGCCAAAAACTCACAGAATATACAGGTATATGATACAATCAATATGCATGAGGTAGTCAAGACAAACACTAAATGAAATTATTACTTGAAACTTATAGAAACTTGGGACTTTGTTTATCGCAACTTGTAATTACAGTGTTGCAAATATAATTTGATAAGCAAATTATCTCTCCTTTGGTCTTTATTGGCTATCACACTGGGATTTTTTTCCAAAAAAAAAAAAAAAATTTAAAAATATCTCCATGAAGAACTCAGTCTTCAGATCCTGAAATTAAAGAATCTTTTTAATATCCACCATCGGTCACTTCTTCCTGCTCCAGCATGTTCCACTTACCTTCTCAACCCACTTTATAAGAAAAGGAGAAACAACATCCCATATTGGATAGATCTGGAGGGGAGCTGCTCTTTTCTGCAAGCCCTGCTCACAGCTTAGGTCTCCCAGCAGCAACTCAAATCCCAGTTAGGAGGTTTTTGGGAGGGTCACAACAAGCCAGTGTGTAGGGCAGTGCATGAGCAGGCAGCTCCAGAGAGCACACTTGCCAGTCCCTTCCCATATTGCAGACAAGGCTCCCATGGGAAAGCTGGCAGGGCTTCACTCCTCACCAGGTTAAAAACTGCCAGCCTAAGCAGTAAGGGATTTAATCTGGACAGTAAGATTAAATTAACCAGTGGTTAATTGTGATTTCTCCAGTAGGCTGAAGAAATAATGGAGCGACAAAGGACACTGGTGAAATCAGTGAGTTGGGGCTCCAAAAACCATGCTCGACTGAGCTGGCTGTGCCAGGTGGAGGCAATTTGGAGCTCAGCTCTGCCTTGCCCTGTGCACCATCCGTCATGTTGGCACAACTCAGCTGGATCACTCCGTATCTGCCCCTCGGTTCTGCTGCTGGATCTCAGGAGAAAAGTCCCGTTGGGAAAGTCTTCCACCTCAGTGCTGCTGTTGTTTTCATTCCTCCTCCTTACAATACTCGGGGCTTATTGGGGCATAATTTTCTGCACCAGTAAACCACGCTCCGCTTACGCCTGACTCTGCCTGGGCTGGAGGATGTGTGGCTGTGCTTGCTGGGGCTCTCCTCGTTCCAGCAGACCCGATGTGACCGAGTGGCTTTTGTTGTTACAACAAGCACTCACCGAAAATTTCAGCTCTGTGTGTGTCTAAAGCTGTGTATGGAACCCACACCTGTGTCTGCCATGCCAGGAACCTGCCACTGCCGAGGCTGGTCGAGGTGTGGGGCATCTTCCTTGGGCAGGGGCTGTCACAGAATCCCAGGATGGTTTGGGCTAGAAGGGACCTTAAAGATCATCCAATTCCAACTGCTCTGCCCTGGGCAGGAACACCTTCCACTAGACCAGGTTTCTCCAAGCCCCGTCCAACCTGGCCTTGAACACTTCCAAGGATTGAGCAGCCACAGCTTCTCTGGGCAACCTGTGCCAGGGCCTCACCACCCTCACAGGGAAGAATTTATTCTGTATATCTCATCTAAATCCACCTCCTGTTCCCTGTCCTGCTTTTATCTTTTCACTGTTCCAGAAGTCTTCTGTGATGTTTTGGGGAGGAACATCTATTATACAGCATTTATTAATCCTTAACAAATCTCTCCAGCCTAATTATACAGCTCCAATTCAGGATATTATTCCACAATGGAAAAACAAGACATGGCATCTATGTATATTCAATGCCTGTGATTCCATTTCTTGCACATGAAGTGCTTCTGCCTTCAGGGACACAGGAATACTTTATAGTGATGACAAAAAAGTTTTTATCATATGAATATTTTGTCTTGTCTTTTTTCTTAATTGGGTAATTTAGCACTAAAAGATTAAAAGAAAGATCTAGTTTTAATGTCCTGCTTATGTCTTACCGATCTAGCTTTAACCCACCCTGCCTTTGAGTTTTATTATTTAGCTTTTAATGTTCAATATTTATTACAAAGTGAGATTAAAAGTTTTCCTTTATTGCTCAGTCCTACACAATAATTAAAGGAACACACATACAGTGCCAGGATTTCAGAGGACTCACTCCATTGCAATTCTGTCATATTTTCAATTGCTTTCAAATGCTTTCACAGCACATCCCATGCGGAAGTCACTAAAAGCAATGACTTTGAGCTTCAAGTGTCTCTTGGGAGAAAAGACATTTTGCACTGGAGGAAAAGTCAAAAAACAGAGGCATGAAGCGATTTGCCTAAAACCAAGAGGGAAATGAAAGCAGAACCAGTCATGTGCTGTAACCACAGCATTATCTTTCTACAGAGCTTCCCCACCTAAGAAAATAAAATATAACAGGGAAAGCAGCTGGAAGAAATTCCCATTACCCCTCCGGAATCAGTCATGCTGAGACTAGACGGACTAATTAGGCCGTGATTTGCCTCCACTGGCCCCAAAATGGCTTTGACACAAACAGTTTCACCAGTTCTCCACGATACATCCCAGCATCTTCTCTGGGGGTGTGTACAGGTTGCATCTTATTTTAGTCTCTACATTGTCCAAGTCAATCACTGTGCAGCTAATTACCACTGTGGCTACAGCCTTACTTAGGGATGTAATCCCACCTCAGTGGCAAGTAAATCCATGCATGTCATCCGGACAGCTCCTTACTCCAGCGAAATTCTCAGTGTAAATTGTGAATCTGATGGAAAGGTGAAACCAGATTCTGGTCTGTCAGTGCCTGCAGCTCCTGTTCCATCTCCTTCAAAGGCACCTGTGTTGCAGGAAACTTGCCTTCTCCTTGTATCTCCAGTATGACTCCTCAAAGAAGAGTCACTCTTTGAGGTTATTCCTGGCTAAAATCCCTCACGGTCCCTTCAGCATGAGAACTGGGATGTTCATTCATCTCACTAAGACATCGATGAACTACCTATGCCTCAAAGGCAAAATACAGGGAAAAAAGAATCCAACCTGATTATGGTACGGAATAATGAGCACTGAGGCATGTATTTATGACTGAGTTGCAGTTCAAAACCATGTCCTCAGGCTTAAACGCCTGTAACTCTGAATCTGCAGCTTGGAATCCCAGAGGGGCTGATTCAGCCTTCCTCATCCTAAAGCTGATATATTTAAATCTCATCAACCTTAGGGATTGATGTGGGTAATTTTGTGCAAGCCTGACTACAGCTGAACTGTGCACGTAGAAAATAAAGGTTACACAAGCTGGAAAGTCTCTTAGCCAATGTAACAGCACAAAAACTCTCTGAATAAACCAGCCTCTCTCGCTGCGTGGTTTCCTACACGTGCTCCTTCTGGAAAGAAATTTCTGAGCTGCAACACCATCTGCTTCATGTGGATATGCAAGAGCTGATGGCGCTTTTGGAAGAGTTGGCCAACATCTTGTGTTTGGCTCAGCTGTGGTGCAGCAGTCGCTGCCTCTTCCCTGCCTGCATGGGCATACATTGGCCCTGCAATGTGGTGGTGGGACAGGGTAGGACCAAGGCTTGGTCAGCATGGCTCATATAGTGCTGGTTTCTGAGCCCTGGCCCTGGTGCGTTGCTGCTGAGGCGGCAGTGTTTGTCAGCATGAGTTTACATCAATTTTCTGACTCCCTATGTTTCGCTAACACGTCCTGTGGCAGCTTCCACTCTGAATAATTATACTTGAATTCCACAATGTACATTTTGTGTAGTGCATGGAGCTCATGGGGTCACTCCTGCAGCTCCCGCAGTGCTGGGGCCATGCTGCTGGCCTGTAGCATCCCCATGGGCAGTGACACACCAGGTCCCTCTGGCAATCCAGGCTGGCTCCAAGGGCTTCTGGTTGCCCTCTGGGCCCCAGTGGAGCTGCCCTGGAGCCACCCTGGTTAGAGTGAACTGCTTGGAAAGTAGCCCAGCAGAGAAGGACCTCGGTGTGCTGGTTGACAGTGGCTGAACATGAGCCCAGGTGTGTCCGGGTGGCCAAGGGGCCAATGGCACCTGGCCTGTATCAGGATTAGTGTGGCAGCAGGACCAGAGAAGTGATTCTTCCCCTGTACTTGGCACTGGTGAGGCACCTCAAGTGCTATGTCCAGTTCTGGGCCCCTCACAGAAAACGGACATTAAGGAGCTGGAGCCTGTCCAGGGAAGGGCAATGGAGCTGCGGAAGGGGCTGGAGAGTCAGTCATGTGAGGAGCATATGAGGGAGCTGGGGGAGCTCAGCCTGGAGAAAAGGAGGCTCAGGGGGGACCTTCTCACTCTCCAATCCCTGACAGGAGCGTGGAGCCAGGTGGGAGTCGGGCTCTGCTCCCAGGGAACAAGGGACAAGAGAAAATGGCCACAAGTTGTGCCGGGGAAGGTTCAAGTTGGACATCGGGAGGAGTTTCGTCTTGGAAGGGGTTGTCAGGCATTGGAAGGGGCTGCCCAGGGAGGTGGAGGAGCCACCAGCCCTGGAGGTGTCCAAGGAACGACTGGACGTGGCACTCAATGCTCTGGTCCGGTTGACAAGGCGGGGGTCGGTCACACGTTGGACTCTGTGATCTCAGAGGTCTTTTCCAACCTCAAAGATTCCGTGATTCTGTAACTCCGTTCCCCCACGAGCGCTGCCCAGCGGCCCCGGGCGGTCCGCGGGCGGCGGGAGGCGGCGGCGGCTGAGCGTGACGGGGAAGGGCGGGAGCGAGCGGAGCCGCAGCGAGCAGCGACACTGGGCGGCGGCGCTCTCTCGCTGCGCAGCGCCCGCACGGCGAGCCCGGAGCGCCATGGCGGCCGGGCCGCGAGCCTCAGCACGTCGGCCGCTACCCCCAGCGGTGAGGGGCGGCGGGGCCCGGGGCCCGGGGCGGGCGGCTCCGCGGGGCGGCGGGGGCCGGGAGCGGGGCTGGGGCGGCCTGTGCTGGGCCGGGCGGGCGGCAGGCCGAGGGTGTCCGTGGGGGCCGGGCCGGGCTCGGCGGGAAGCCGCTTCCGCGCGCTGGGGCCGGGTGTGCCCGGGGCCGGCTGTCCCTGTCTCAGGGCCGGTGTGTGCGCCGGGCCGGGTGTTTGTCCTGTCCCGGGCGGGTCCCGACCTTGGCGCAGGGCGCTGTCCCCGCCGGTCGTTTCCCCCCGCGGGTCAGCGAACCCCGCGGGGAACGGGTTCGTTCCGTATCGGCCTGAGGTCACCGTTAGTTTTATTCCACCTTTGATGTGTAGGCTCCTCTGAAACCCCTCCGGCCAGGGGCTGGCCTTGCAGAGCTCCCTCGGGAATTCGGGGTAGTCCTTCCCTCCCTGCCTCCCGTTTGTCAGCAGTGCCCGCCCCTCGGGAAGGGTCGGGGCTCAGCTGGGCCCCCCGGTGTGACCCAGTTCTGGCCGGCGCCTTTCTGACATGGAGAATTCCTTACTTCAAGTGAGGGAGAAATCCTTCAAAGCAGCACACACAGCTCGCTCTTGCTGAACCGAGGCTCTCACAGTAAATCGCTGTGTTGTGACTTTTCCTCGGTAGCATTTCCAGCGTGGGTAGGCTCACTCTCGTCAAGAGTTCGAGATACACCCTCCCATGGGATGGAATACTTGTCTCATCTGACAGCTGGAGGTCTCTGTGTTTTTACATGCTGGAAATGTGAAATTAAGTAAAACTCAGGCTATTTTTTTTGGTTGTTCTGTGCTAAACAGATGTGTTCACTTACTATGGCAAATCTCTTTGTGTTGTTCTTGGAACTGGTAGGGACAAATAACCGGGTCTCTGCACTAATTGCCTTTCTCGGTGCAGTCCTGCCGTTGTTGTCGACCCTGACAAGTGTCTTCACAAAAGCCTTTTCCCAAGGGATCTAGCAGTGTGTCCCATCGCCTGGAGTTTGTGGGGATAGGTGATAGAATTGCTGAAGGACCCTGTTGCCTTGGTCTTTGGTCACCCTGTTCCTGGCTGATACACTCCTGGTTTCCTTAAAGAGGGCTGTGTAAAGCTGTTGTTTGCCCAGCTCCTGCTCACACCTCACAGACACAGAGCAGACTCATCTGTGGAGCGTAACCGTGCGTGGTGCTGCGGAGATTAGGGAGCCAGGCTGTGCCAGAGGATTTGCACTGCTAAAGACAAGCAGATAATGGAGGCCTGTGAAGCGACTGGTGTAACTGGAGCACAGAGTCAGATTTTCACATGTAAATGTATTCACTTCTGTGTAGCTCTTTAGAAATTGCTTTTCTTTCCTTGCCCTCTGCCAGAACCCAGGTATTCGTGTTGTGAGGTGTCTTATTGCTGAACTGGCTCCTAATGTTTGTGTTGCTCTGAAAAACCCTCTAAGCTGTAAAAATGCAGAGTTGGGGTTTAGATGAAGAGGAGATGAGAGTGTGGGAGTGTCTCTCTCTAGCATTGAATGTATCTGTTTTTCTTCCGTAGTTTGAAACTTATTGTGTGTGTGAATGTATGATAATGAATGTTGACAGACTAATAGTGAAGTGATAACTGTAAGGGCTAGAGGTGAATTCAGGACCCAGTAAGTAGGGGTAACCTGGAGAAATTCAGAACAAACTCATTAAATCCTTTAAATTATTGGATTATGAGGCAGTGGAAGAATTTTAGAACTTGGGTTTGTTGGGGTTTTTTTGAGTGATGGATGTAATGGATTAGTGGGTTTGGTTACACTCATAGGTGGTTCCTGTACAGGTAAATGTCCAAACATGCTGGGAACTTGTATCCTCGCTCCAGGAAGGGTTACTGGTGTGTCCGTGTGTGTGTAGGAGCAGCACTGGTGAGAAGTGGGCACTATTTGAACATGTACAAATATGTAAGATTCTTCAAGTGCCTGTATTTTCAGGGAAAAAAGGCGATAGTTAATGAGTATGATCTGAGAACAACAGAAATAGATAAACGAGTTTGAAACCTGTGTGTTTCCTCACCCACCCCTTCCTCAGCCTGTGCTGCCCTGTGGATGGGGGTTGGGAAGGTGGAAGTGTGGGCTGTGCCCCTCAGGAGCCCCTTCCCCACAAACTTACAACCTGTGTCCGTTCCCCAACGCGGGCAGTGCTCGAGGGCCGCTCACTGATTTATTTTCCAAAGCCAACTTTCTAACCTTGGGCTTTGTTCAGGCATTAGATAATCTGATAAAAAATAGCCTGCGATGGTGGCTTTGGGCGATGCGAGTCTGAGCTCACGAACTGAGGAAGTGCAGCTTGATGTACAATAAAGCTAAAACTTGGGAGAAGGGATTTCAGCTTCCCTGACCCCTTCCATGTGGAGCAGGGCTGGGGCAGGGTGACAGGGGCAGACAGCAGGCTGGATGCCAGGGCTGTGCTTGTGGAGGTGGGAGTGAGAGAGGTTTGGGAGGAAGGAGGGCTGCAGCCTGCCCTGGAAGTGTTGTCCCAGGCAGTGCTGTGTCCCAAAAAGGTACACTGTGTCCCACAAAGGGACACTGGGAGGCTGTTGTCATTTTGACCTGCCTTTGGGAAAGTTATACAGGGATTTTGTTGGAATTAGGGGTTTAAAGCCTTTTGAGCATAGCCCCTGGATTGTGAGTTCAGTGGCAGAACTGTATTTCATCCTCGGAATAGAAATTACCCTCCATTCTGGAAAAAATAGCCTAGCTTTAACAGGTTTATTTACACTCTGTGTTAGCCAGGCCTGCTTTTCACTTGAAGCATTCGAAAATAAATGCGAGGTGTATGAGTAATGTAAACCCACCTAGGAAATGGTGGGAGTGTTAAATAATGAAGACACATTCCTTTTTAAGTGCCATTTCTTCCTGTTCCACTTGTTGAAGGCTTACATAGATCATGAATCATTCCATAAAGGGAGGTGGCTATGGGAAAAATAGGGAAGAAAGATATTTCCATTTGTTTGTTTTTCTTTCAGTAATACTGTAGAAGATAGAATTCCTGAAGATAGAATGGGAATAGAGTTTAAATCCATGAAGGACCATAATGCTTCCTTACTATCTGGGAAGGCTGGAGTGGAACAGGGAGGCAGGTGTTAGTTGCTGCTTTGTGGCTACCTTAAGCTTGTATTTAAGTTTTTAACTAGGTGGGCACACAAATCAAAGCTAAAAAATAAGAATGTACCAAATCTTTTAATGTCAGCGGTTAGAATTAGAGGTGTCAGTGACTGTTTCCTCAGTGAGGTACTTTTAGTGTGCAGATCTGCTGGCTAAAGATAAGGATGGTAAGAAGACTTCCAGGGTAGGTTGTTTACACTGTTATTTATTAATTTATTTTAAATAGAAAAGGAGGTGTCCATTGACATAAAAAACAGTAAAGATTAAAAAAAAATTGTAGCATAAAATCACTTGCGGAGCTGCTGCTTTGGGGTTGTGATGAAGCTGTCCTGTGTCCAGCCTGGGCTGTGCTCAGGTGACTAAAGTCTGGTTGTTTTTTTTCTGAAACACTCACCTCTGTAGGCAATAGTACCTGTCAGGTGAGTTCACAAGGTTTTAGTGATTCTATGTGAAGAAGTAATTATAGAATTAAAACAAATTCTATCGCTAAAACTCAAAGGATGTGGGAAAGGCAGGGAAACAGTAGCAGTCCAGTGTCATCTCACAGCTTGTGTATGAGGAGTAAATAGCTTTGCATGCACACTTTTAAATAAAATATTATCTCAGGTGTCAGGATTGTGTTGCACTCTGAGTTGGGCTTATTTGGTGCCTTTTCACTCTTCACTAAAATTCAGTGGGACTCAGTAAACCCATTGGGAAGCGGCTGTAGGAGCAATCTCTGAGGGCTTTGGGTTGTTAAGTGGCTCCCAGAGGATGCTGTACCTCTTTAGGTGGGCTTGGCATCATGTCTTAAAAGCAGCCATACAGAAAGCAAGTATGAAAAGTTCTGTGTGTGTGAATTCTGATCCTTTGTCATTGGGACTACTGAGAAAAATTCAGTAATAAGATGTATCCAAGCATTCTGTTCCTTCCTCTTGTGAAATATTAAAATTTGGTAGATGATGGCACAATCAGATTTTTTTAACTTTCTTCATATGACAGTTTTTAAAAATGTGATATTTTAAAATGTTTAAAAGATCCAGAATTCTTTCTGTGATGCCTTAATGTCCAGAAAAATATTAATCTGATCCTGAATGTTGTCAGAAGGCCTTATGCTTTGTTAAGTGTGAGAAATTTAATTACAGCTATCTAAGATTAAAAGTTACTTCTTCCATATTAAGACCTTGAACACTCAAGTCTAAGACCAGTCTGAGTGCAGGTTTGTGCTGGCCCAAGTGCTTGTTTACAGTCTGTCCAGACCGGTCTAATTCCCCGTTTGAACAGAAAGGAGGGAATTACATTAGCGTGTTTCCCAGGACTGAGGAGTATTTCTTTGTTGTCAGGCCCTTGGCTGCAGTGAGTCAGAGAAGAACAGCATCCTTGTGAGCACAGGTTGTATTCTGACGGATGTAAAGTACGTTTTGGTTTGTGTTTTTACCTTGGTGGCTCCCAGGGTCATTGCAAACGTCCCCTCAGGTGGGTGTTCCTGCTGGTTTCTGCTCCATGTGTTCTCACTGTGCGCCAGGGAGCTGGTCCAGCTGGGGGAAAAAAAAGGTGGTTTTTTGGGGAAAAAAGTGAAGGCACAGTTTTCAGTCCTTTATTAAAATGGAGGAGTATTTCAGAATCACAGAATCATCGAGGTTGGAAAACTCTTCCAAGATCGAGTCCAACCTGTGACTGATCCCCACCTTGTCAACCAGACCAGAGCACTGAGTGCCACGTCCAGTCATTCCTTGAACACCTCCAGGGATGATGAATCCACCACCTCCCTGGGCAGCCCCTTCCAATGCCTGACAGCACTTTCCATGAAGAAAATCTCAGGTTGGCACAGGCCTTGGAGGCCACTTGCCAGAGCCAGGCTCTGCTCAGGGCCATGGGGAGAAGCGGTTTCCCAGCACGGCTCAGACAGGAGCATTGGCATCTCCCCGGGGCAGGGAGAAGCCTGGGGAGGGTTGGCTAGGCACAGCTGCCAAATGTGTCACCTAAGAAGTGCTCAGCACACCTCGTGCTGGGTGCAGGGAGCTGGGGCAGACACGCTCCTCAGGGCTGGCACTGCTCCAGGAGATCAGCTGGAAGTGCCTATGGGAGAAAACAGTTATTTGCTCATCAAGGAGAGGGCTGATGGGTGTGGGTTGGCTTGTCTAGTAGCTTATCATTATTCCTGCTGATTAATAAGCTGATACTACGTTATAGGAATCTGCAACAGCATTGGGCAAAAGTCAGGATTTCGAAGTGGGGTGCATTTAAAGTGAAGCATAAGTCAATAAAAGTAGTTCTCTTCAGAGTTGACAGCAACTTTAATTTGCTTCCAAAAGGCCAGGGATATGGAAGGAGAAGAGTCAGGAGTGTTGTGATGGGAATGAGTGTAACCCTTTTTGTGGGCAGGCTGGTGCCTTGCTGGAATACTGTCAAGTTTAGTAGCAATACACATTTCTATATATTTATTTATTTTAACATTTGGCTTGCAAAGGTTATGATTTCATAGTTCTGGAAAAAATCAGTCCTGTCACCTTGTAAAAAAAAATATTGATTTTCTTTCTGTCATTAGCCTAAATATCTACCTTTTTAATAATCTTGGAGAAACCATAGTAACAACAGAACTGAGATCTGGTGAGGGTTGTCTTCACTCTAGAAATCCTCTGTGGGATTTTTGTGCAGTTCTGTCCAGTGTGCCAGAACGTAAAGTAAGAACTGGAACACAGTAAACATTGATGATAAATGGCTAACTTAACACATTACTGTGATATATTGCTAAGGCCAAGCTTGTAGAAATGCTGATTTAAAGTAAAAATATTTACATGCAGACTAAGGACTTGGGGAAGGGGAATTTAAAGATCCAAAACTGTGTCAGCAGCCCATATGCTGACTTTAGGAAATTTGGAAGAATTAACCAGTGTATTTATTGGAAATGCTTTCTTCAAAGTTTACATGGAAATATTTCCAAACAGTTTGAACTTTCATGCTGCTGTGCTATGTGTATTTACATAGGATATGTCTCACTCAAGGGGAAGTGGCAGCCAGAGGTGATGTCCTGCTTAGTGCCAGGCTTCTGATGCTGGTTTTTGGAAAATAAATATCTCTGGATGTTCTGTCAGGCAGCTTTCTGTTGTTTTAGCAGTCACAGCCAAATTGTTTTTAATAACTGTATGCATGGCTGTAAAGACTATTGTATTGCCACAAATATCAGAATCTTGCTTTAAAAGCTAAAAAGATTCCATCAGTGAATCAAGGAAAGAATGACCCCACAGCCTCAGCTGAACAGACTGAAATCAAACACTGCTTTAACCAGGTTTTCCAGATTCTGAAGCCTCAGGAGTGGCCCAAAGGGGAATTCCTGGGAGCCGAGACTGGACCTGGAGCTGCACAGGGCAGGTGGGACACAGGAGGCCAGGGCAGCACAGCACTGCTGGCCCTGCAAGGCCTCATGAGTCATTCTTCCTGTCACATGAACCCTCCCTGCTCTGCTAAGAGGCACTTAGTTGAATTTTAGATGCCTGGAATCATTAAAATGGCTGGAAGGCATTTGTGTACCTTGTCCATTAGAAGAAAAATCTGTTTTTTATAACTGTAACCTCCTACAGCCTCGAGCTCAACTTTAGAAAGTAGCTACATTTTTTGTGTCATTACCTGAATAGTGATGTTTGAAGCCAGCAGTGAATTCAGCTGCTTTCTCCCACATGACATTGGTGGAAGAACATGTATTTTTACTATTGAAAGAAGAACCAGTGGTAGGAGTTAATATTCCACTCAGTTATCTGTGTCCTCTTTTGTTTCATCTCAGTGTTGTCACATGTAGTGCTTTCCTTCCCCCTCCTTGGTGACTGTGCTCTCAGCTTGTACATGTCTTCTTTCTTACAGACATGAGGGGTTTAATTTCTGCCACCCCCTCGCCTGCAGAGCAGGTAACACAGGGCATGTGGTATCCAGAGTGTCCCAGGTGTGCCAGAGCCTTTCCTCCTCTGTTAACAGACTGGGTCTTGCATAGGCAGAAGGAAAAAAGGCGAGAAGTGTGGGATTTTCATGGATAGACTGACAATAAGCATAGCGGAACGTTTTCTGTAAATTCATAGACTGCAAAGCTGGAAGAGTCACAGAATGGTTGGAGTAGGAAGGGACCTTAAAGCTCATCTTGTTCCACCCTGTGCCGTGGGCAAGGACACCTTCCACTATCCCAGGTTGCTCTAAGCCCCATCCAGCCTGGCCTTGAACACTTCCAGGGATGGGGCACTCACAGCTTCTCTGGGGAGAGACTGAACCAAGTAGTTTGACTGTGTGTTTCTCTGTCCCTTTGGTTGCCCCTCGTGCTCTGTGCAGGCTGCAGTAGTGCTGTCTCTTTTTTTAATTTTTAAAGCATATTTTAATAGACAATTACTTCACAAGTTAGTTTGCATTTTCTTCTAATGGCTGAGTGCCATGGGTTTATAAAATACGGCATTTTTGTTTCCTGGAAAGGGCTCATGCTGAGTGAGCTGGTTTGAGAAGACAAGGATGCGTTGCTGTGGTGGGAGTTGCTGCAGCTACTCCTGTCATTGCTTCGTGCCCTGAGGCTCATTAAAGCTGCAGGTGAGGCAGGTCCTGCCACCTCCACACCCATGTCCTCATTGCCAGGGCACAGGGAGGGATTATTTGCTGTGGTTCACATCTGGCCAGGGACCAGTGTTTCGGATGTCTCCCACTGGCAGCCACAGCTGCTCCTGGCGTAACACGGATTAAATTTTCATCTGGATCACTGAATTTCTCCTTCTTCAAGGAAGTGGCTCAGCTTTGTGTCATGTGAGGAGCTCTTATCCAGAAAGCTTGGGGCTGATCAGTACCCTTATTTTTTCTTACCTCTTCTGTTTGGAAAACGTGAATGGGGAGAGGCTGGCGGCTTGTTGTGACACGAGCAGGGTGAGCTCCAGCTGATGGTGAATCAGAGTGCAGGGCTGTGATGCTCTGTTGATTTGATACAGCTGGACAACGCTCCTGATTTTTTTCCAGCACTTCCCAGTGTTGTTTCCTCCCCTTTTCTCCTCTCAGGCAACCTCTTGGACCTGCCAGGAGAATCACTCGTATTGTCACCTGCTAAGCCCAGTCAAGACTTTCACAGAGGATGTGGATATGGTCTGATCTGGAACAGGCTATAGATTATAGACTTTCACTGGCAGAGGTTGCCCAGAGAAGTGTGCCTGCCCTATCCCTGGAGGTGTTCAAGGCCAGGCCGGACAGGGCTTGGAACATCCTGGTCAAGTGGAAGGTGTCCCTGCCCATGGCAGGGGGTTGAAATGAGATGAGCTTTAATGTCCCTTCCAACCCTAACAATCCTGGGATTCTGTAACCTTTGATCTTAGGCAGCAAAAGGAATGGAAACCCAAAACACAGTTGTATATCCAAAGTCTGCCTTTAGAAGTGTGAGCTGCTTGGGGTGTTTTCCCCTGATAAGATGTACAAGTGAAATAAGAACATAGCTCCACTCCCTCAACCCCTGAGTTAGGTCTGGAAGGACTTGAATGGCAACATGTCTTTCCAAAGGAAAGAAGGCAAAATGTCATGGATGGCTTCAGGAGCATTGGCTGGATGTGCAGGAGGGAAAGCTCAAGAAGATGTTGTTCAGTGGTGATTGCAAACAAGGGCAGTACCTCCTGCTCAGGGCAGTGGTTCAGTCCTAGGATGCTTTTTTGAGGTGAGTTGTTGTTCTGCAGACAACCTCAGCAACTTTGCTGCTGAGATGATGGAAAATGGAGAGAAGTTAAAAACGAGATGGCAGCTGTAGCCTCATTTCTGGTGTGTTCTGCTTTGAATTGTTGGCCTGGTACTGCTGCTTCCCTGATCAAAGCCAGCCTGGCACACCTGCCTCGTGCAAGTGACACTGTACCCGTGATAGCTCCGTGGTTATTTATACAGAGCCTGTGGGAAGCACAGTGCACAAAATAAACCATCTTCTTTTCAGTCATGCAGTGTGAAAGGTTGAAGGGAAATGGCAAGATTCATACTTACGTGCATCATTATGTAATGTATCCATGGAAAAACACTTCCTTAGCAAAGCCACAGGCAGCAATGGAGTCTTTTGTTGGGTATCTCACAGTATTTCTTTGACTAAAACACATGCAACTGCAGCTCCTAAGCAGTGGGAGCTTAGGAAGTGCCAGGGAAATGGAAAGGTACTGGAAAGCTGTGTGCTGTGCTTTATTGGAGTCCAGGTGTGTGATGAGAGGATTTAAAAACACATTAAAACCTAGATGGCATATTGATCATTCCAAGTGGGAGTGCTTCGGAGGGAGGCCGAGCAGCTGCTCAGTGTCCCGTGGTGCTGCAGAACTAGTCTCCTTCCAGAAGAGTCTGTTGTGTGCAATTAAAGCTGCAGGGGTGACGTGACAGCACTCAAGAACCCCCCTTAACCTCCTGTGTGTGGGTCTGTTCAGCTGCAGAATGAAGAGGAGCCAGGTGAGACTGCGCCGGTGGTGAGCGATGCCCCTCCGCCCTACAGCAGCATTTCTGCGGAGAACACAGGTAATTTACCTGCCAGGAAAGGGCTGGGCTTGCTCTGCTGTTGTTCATTGCTCTCCTCGTCGATGGCTGGCACTTCCCAAGCTGCAGGAATCAGAATTGATCCAGAGAGCCTTGTTGGTACTTGTGGTTTAGGAGATGCATTTTGGCTGTGTTTGTCTGATGTCATCCCATCAAGTGGTGTTCAAGTTACAGTTCACAGTGTTCTCAGTAAATTGAAGACAGTTAAAAATCAAAGTGCTATGAGGATTTGTGGTTCTCCTCTCATTATTTGGTGTTTGGATGATGCTGTGTCCCTTCCCAAAAGGACTTGTTACTTAAAAGCATTTAAAGAATTCACTCTTCCTGCACTTTCCACTAACTAAGGACTTGGTCATAAGAACTGTACTTCTGATTCATCCTCCTGTCGTGTCACTAATAACTTTAATAACCACTTTATAACTACTTGGATCTGGAAATACAACTATTTCTGAGTATCCAAATCAGGAGAGACACAGCAAGTGGTGTTGTTTTAAACATAAGTACAGCCAGGCATGTTCAGGTAGTGTTCTGTGGATTGCTTGACATCAGATAAGGTGCTCCCGTCCTTTTCACTTAATGTTTTAGGATGGCAAGAGGCTGGAAGGGTGGGGAGGGGACAGGAGAGGCATTGAGTTGTTTGAAGTCACCTGGAACACTTCTCGTTCACAACACGGTGTTTTTAAGGAACTGACAAGTTGCCTTCTCTGTAACTGTTTTTTTGTGCAGCTTATTTTGACTACAAGGATGAGTCAGGATTCCCGAAGCCGCCGTCGTACAACGTGGCCACCACACTGCCCACTTACGACGAGGCAGAGAGAACCAAGGCTGAGGCCACCATTCCCTTGGTTCCTGGGAGGGTGAGTGCACCTGCCTGCCTGGCTGTCCCAGCTTTTCTAGGGTAGAATTTCTTGTTTAACTCCTGCCCATCCCATGCCATGACTTTTTTTCTTTTGTGTTGGGGTTTTTTTTGTGTGTTTTTTAAACTTTCTGGGGCAGTGATATTACACACTCCTGAGAGCTCTGTGGCTATTTTTTTTTCTTTTTAATTTTCCTCTGAGCACTGTGATGATGTCAAACATCTCAGTAATACCAGCATGTGCTATCCAGATTAGCTTGGCAAGCTGACAGAGGGACTGTGCTGTAGTCCTATGCTCTGTCACTGGTTTTTGGGTTTTGGTTTTCTGTTTTTAAAAAGATTTAGGATTAATTCTTCAGCTGTCTGGCATGTCTACCCTTGATACTCCTGCTGTTTACTTAGTTGACTTTTCTGGAGGTCAGTGTAGCTGATACAAGGATGATAAAACCATTCTGTCAGAATTATTTCTTTTTGCTTTTTCAACATTATCTCTTGTTCAGCCCTTTTGTCCATCCCTGCTAGCATTAGGTGTCCACTGCTCATTGTACTTCTTCACAGAAGCCAAATTCCTTGCTGAGATGATAATTTTTTGATGAGTAGAGGAATTCTTTACAGTGAGAAGGACATGCTGGATCTTGACTATGTTAAAAATAAATTTCATATTATGTAGATAAGATTTCATCCCCTGCATCATCTGAGGATGAGAAGCAGGAATTTTTTCCTGCTTGCATTTGTAGCCTTTTAGATTTAGAATTCCAGCCCTTTCTTGAAGAGCCACATGCAGAACTGGGATTGCTGTATGGACTGGACTGACTTAAATCTCCCCATGTGGTGTTTCCCTCTGATTTGCAGGATGATGACTTTGTGACACGGGATGACTTTGATGACACTGACCAGCTGAGGATAGGAAATGATGGCATTTTCATGCTCACCTTCTTCAGTAAGTACATTATGGAATGAATTTCTTTTGAAGCAGTGACACAAAATAGTTTGGTTCACACTTATGTTTATATAGCACCAGGAAAAAACTGTGTGCAAGGTGTTTATGATTTTTTTTCTCTTGGAATATAAAGGTGGCTTGACCTGCTGCTTTTCTCCTGCTTTTTCAGTGGCATTCCTCTTCAACTGGATTGGATTTTTCTTGTCTTTCTGTCTGACTACTTCAGCTGCAGGACGATATGGGGCCATTTCTGGGTTTGGTCTGTCTCTTATTAAGTGGATCCTTATTGTCAGGGTAAGTTGTGTGGTGCAAAACAAGGTGCACAGACACCGATACTCTTTTCAGCCAGCTTGTTTTTATCTCCTTTATGTTGAAGTTAGTGATAAATTTAGTTTTTAAAAATGAAATAATTTTTGAACCACTTATTCTCTAAGAACAGAGCTTTTTCATAATTCTTTCCTGTTTCTGTGCTGAAAGTATTATTATAGTAAAAGAAAATACAGATTGCACGCTCAGGTATGTGTTGTGGATGTTCCATCCCTGGAAGTGTTTAAGGTCAGGCTGAAGAGGGCTTGGAGTGACCTGATCTAATGGAATGTGTCCCTGCCCGTGGCAGGGAGGTGGGAAGAGATGAGCTTTAAGGTCCCTTCCAACCCAAACCATTCTGAGGTTCGTTCTAAATGTGGCTTTCTCTGACAGAGCTGCTGTGTTGGATGTGGTTGTGTGTTGAGCAGCAGCAATGATCTGATCTGTGTAAGACCTTTACCCAGGTAAAGCCAGCCCTGCCATCAGCACAGGGATGTGCCTCTCCAGTCTCATTTCCTTAGGCTTTCCTGTGGAAATAAATGAATTCTGTAAAATGTGGGATAGCTGATGAGGAGAGTCGCAGTGGGAGAAGCCCTCTGGTGCCCTCTGGTGCGGAGTCCCTGCGGCACAAGAGGAGGGAACCAGGACGGAGCTGCTGTTCTGTTCAACTGTGTATTTTTGGAGGGATTGTGAGAAAATATTTCCATCGGGAAGTTACTTGGAGTCCGTGAAATGATGGCACACAGGCATCCCAGGCTGAAAGGCTGAATTTCAGGCAAAGAACGTTGTTAGCTGTGCATAAGTAGAAGTAGAGAGCATTAGTGTTAGGCTGTCACTTCATACCTAATGTTTTGGGGCTGGGAATTCTAATTTGTAAATACAGTATCTGTTAACTTTTTCTGTAGACAGTGAAGCTTTTCGGGGCCATCTTTTAACAGTGGTGTTAAGAATTGTTTGCTGGATTAAGAGATGTGACAGAAAGAGGAACATTAACTGCGGATTTGATTTAAACTTTGATAACAAGTTTACATTTTGTTAGGTTCTTAGACTTGAATAGAATAATAATAAAGAAATTATACTGTATTTTCCACTGGCACAGTGAACTTCAGTGCTCTAATAGTGTTGGCAGTAATTTTCCCAATAGAAAATCATGTCAGAGGGTTCCACAGATCTGGGATTTCACTTCAATGGCTATACCATCCAGCCTTACAGTGTAATGAACATGGTGCACTGCTGCAAGCTTGGTCTTCCCTGTCAGAAATTGCAGCTGTGGTTTATGAGCATCAAGGACACAAGTTAAATTAGGAATATTTGCCCAGTAGTGCCCTTGAGCTCCACTGATTGCCAGAGTTTATGGCTGAGTATTGAATCTGTCCCGTTCCCCTTGTTAGAGTTGGTGTGATGTGTATAGAAAACCAATAAATAACAGTTTGTGGAGGTAACTCGTTCCCTGCAGTCTGTGCAGCTGGTGAAATGCAGCATTCCATGTGGTCTCCTGTGTGCAGTGTTGGTCTGGTTATTGCTGAAATAAGTGGGAATAGATTTGGATTCAGAAATTTCCATGTACTCTAACCTTTATCTTTTTTGTTTGGTTGGTTTTCAGTTCTCCACCTATTTTCCCGGTTACTTTGATGGTCAGTATTGGCTTTGGTGGGTCTTCCTTGTACTAGGTGAGTGTTTGCAGGGGAAGATGCTTAAAAACTCTGTAAGTGCAGTTAGGATTTTGTGAGCACAGCTTTCCTGGCTGTTAAATATGTGTGTGTGTAGATGTACAGCTGAATTGTCACCCTCATCTTACTAAATGCCTTCAGGTTTTAAAGGCAAGTAAGCACTGTCCTTCTGCTGCCATTTCTTGGTGGCAGCATCCTGATTACCATCCAGAAGAGGTAAAGAAAAGAACAGTGCTTGTAACTGATGCTGTATCTGTTTTATATCTTAAATGGAAGTGTAGGTTGTTGTTTTCCTGGTTTTAATTTCTTTATCCTGCTTTGGGAGTGACTGGATCTCATTTGTAGTCAAAAATTTTGTGATTGCCCAAGGGAAGTTTGGTTTTGAAATTGCCTGAAATGGAAAGATTAGATGCCATTGCTACCAACAATAATTATTGTATGTAATCAGCTCTTGTGCATCCCAGGGATGAGGTCCCTCTATACTAGTAATGGGGAGTTCAACTGTTCCCTCTCTCACTGAAGAAGCAACACTATGTTAACTGGACAAATGTCTTTTCCCTCCAGGTTTTCTGCTGTTTCTCAGAGGATTTATTAATTATGCAAAGGTTAGGAAGATGCCAGACACTTTTTCCACTCTCCCCAGAACCAGAGTTCTCTTTATTTACTAAAGGTAAACTTTCTACTTTCCTGAATTTGTTCTGCTTTGTTTTTAACTCTATGTAGAAACATTTTTAGGCTAGACTTTTCTTTGCTTTAATATTTTTAGAACACAAGGCAGCAGGGAATAATTGTTTCCTGGTATCCCATACCCAGCTCTTGTGTCTGTGACTTGATGGGGAGCAGAGGAATACTTGACATTTCTCCCTGAGTTTTTACTGTGAGGAATTGTATATTCATTTAATTCCATGACTAGATATTGCAAGAGCAGTCTTTCCCCTTGGTATTACACTGTGTTTGGCAAATGTGTCTTTCAGAATTAATCACATGCTTGAAACATGTGATGTGTCCTAAACATGAGGAAAGGTCACAAAATGTTGTTAGAGGGAGGTGCCAGTGCCTTTGGCTTTTGGCACAGAAAGAGCAATTTGTCTGAATTCTGCCTGCTGTTTGAAATTGCTGCCAAGTTCCTGAAGAAATTACACTCTTGCACATCTTTGCTCTCCAAAAACCCCTCCCACCTGAACACACTGTCCTGCCTGAGCATCTTTCAGAAACCTGAGTGCCTGCAAGTCTTTTGCTTTAATGCTGAACTTCAGCCTTGCTGCCTTAATGGGGCTTTAAAGGAGGAGGCTTAAGTAGCTGAACCCTTGTAGCATAATTTCCTGCTCACAGCAGATAATGGCCTGGCATTAACTGTCCCTCCCTGAGGGGAAGGAAATCCTGGAATAAGTTGCTTCCCAGCTGGGGAATGCAACACGATGCTTCCTTTAGAAATATGGTAATAACACTCCCATTTCCCCAAGACAGAAGAAATTGCAGCTGGGCCAGTGGTATAAAGAAACCAAACCAACCCCCGCTTCAAATTGGGGGTCATTAAATTGTTCAGATTTTAAAACTGAGCCTTGATTTTCCAAATGTGCTTTCCTTTTATTAGGAACTGCAAATTGCCTAAGATTCTGCTTCATTTCTAGTCTGTAAGGAGAACCTGCAGCACAGAACAGCCTTTGTGCAGTGTTTTCCACTGGTGATAGTGTGTAAAAATAGTTCAGTCAATTTATTTACGGGTTTGAGTTCTGTTTAACAAAGTTCTGGTTTATGACCTCCTCCAGGATTTGTAATATCCTCTCTGATTCCTGCTGAGTCACCAGAGGGTTTATTTGCCCCAGTTGTATGGTCACGTAGTGTGAGCGTTTAAAATCAGCTTTATCATCTGTAGTTTGCCTCACTGAACATTTTTTTTAAGTTTTGCTTCTTTACCAAAACTTTATTTTCCATTTATTGAGGGAACTGTATGATTTCTTGTTGCACGGACTTTTCCTGTGTTTGGAATTTGAAATTACAATTTTAGAGACCTTGCTTCACTCCTTGCTACTGAGGATGGAGGTGTAAAGTGTTTAAATTCTTATTTATGTGTCATTTTAGAGCTTTCAAAAAGCACTTTCTCTTTTTGATATACTGAGATAAATGTCCAGAATAATTAATAAATATTACAACTTTAGCAATTCCCCTGAAAATAAATCTTTAATCCTAAATTCTGAGTGAGGAAACCGCAAAAGACTTGGATTTTTAGTGTATTCTTGTTCTGAAGATGAGATTTCTTCTGCGGGGCACGATGAGAAGGGGACGGTGAATGAGCATTTTAATGTTAGAGCAGGAATCATTTTTAGAAAATTAGGAGGGGAGTAATTAGTGCAAACCATAAAATACAGCCTGGTGAAATGAATCCAATGGGAAGCTGGTGTTCACTGTTCCACCTGTGTGTGCAATAATGGACATGATCCTGGCATTATCCCATAAAATATGCACAGACTCCTGAGCACTTTGCTGGAGTCATGCCATTGTGTGCTGAGATACTTCATAAGTCTTTAGACATCCTGTGCTCTGTGTGAACGACATCCTTCTGTTTTCCAAAATAACACTCTGACTATAGTTTCGGTGTTCAATATCCTTCTCCGACAGATGTTTTCTGGCAAATGTCTTCCTGCATTAGTGAATTCCCCCCCCAAGAAGCAGCAGGACACCTGCAGGAAGTGAATCAAGGCTCTGGAGCAGAAGAAAAAATAATCACCTGCTTTAAAATAAATAAATAAAAGTACTGTTGGAAAAAGAAAAAAGGAGAAGCATTTCTTTCTATTTGTTTTTAGGTGTACAATTTTAATAATTAACGCAGAATTCTGTAATTGTTGAATCATTAGTGGCTAATGTTTGAAACAGCTATTGCAGTCGAGTCTGTGACGTGCTAATAAAGCCTTACAGCGATAGTTTGTTGTGATTTGGTAGCATGAGCCGTCCCCGGAGCCAGCAGGGGCCAGGCTTGCTTTATTTCCTCCTCCAGCCTGGGAGCTGCTTGGGCTCTGTGTGTGCTGTACAGCCCATGTGTGCCGTGTGCCACATCCTGTGCAGCCTGTGTAACACTATGTCCTGTGCAGCCTGTGTAACACCGTGTCCTGTACAGCCTGTGTAACACCACAGGCTGTGTAACATCACGTCCTGTACAGCCCATGTACACCGTGTCCTGTACAGGCTGTGTCACACCGTGTCCTTTACAGCCCATGTACAGTGTCCTGTGTAACACTGTGTCCTGTACAATCCAGTTATGCCTCAGCCTGTACAGCCCGTGTATACCATGTCCTGTACAGCCTGTGTGCTCTGTGTCCTGTACAGCCCACATGTCCTGTACAGCCTGTGTGCAGTGTATTCTCTACAGCCCGTGTACACCATGTCCTGTACAGCCCGTGTGCTCTGTGTCCTGCACAGCCCACATGTCCTGTACAGCCTGTGTGCAGTGTATCCTGTACAGCCCGTGTACACCATGTCCTGTACAGCCCGTGTACACCATGTCCTGTACAGCCCGTGTGCTCTGTGTCCTGTACAGCCGACGTAACACCATGTCCTGTACAGTCCCGTTATGTCACAGCCTGCACAGGCCGTGTGTGCCATGTCCTGTACAACCCACACAAGGCCATGTGCTGTACAGCCCATGTACACTGTGTCCTGTACATCCCCTGTATGCAGTGTCCTGTACAGCCCAGATAACACCATGTGCTGTACAGCCCATGTAACACCACACCCTGTACAGCCTGTGTGTGCAGTGTCCTGTCCTGTACAGTCCGTGTACCCTGCCTACACCCTGTCCTGTCCAGCCCCTGTACACCATGTCTGTACAGCCCCCACACACCAGGTCCTGTCCAGCCCACATCCACTGTGTCCTGTCCTGTCCTGTCCTGTCCTGTCCTGTCCAGCCGCGCGCGCCGGCGGCGAAGGGATGATCTCAAAAGCTGAAGCGACAGCACCGCGGTGGCTGCACACCTGCCATCCAGCAGCACCTGTGCTGCCTTTGGAGGAAAAGGCATCGCTGTGGTCCGGGTTCCAAGGTGTCAGAGGAGGGAGGATTACTTAGAGGTGGCACAAGTATTAATTTTTAACTGTGTATATTCTCGGTGTTGTCCTAAACTTTCCTTTCGCACTACCTACTTTTTTGGGCTATCCGGGGGTTTTCATGGAACACTTTGGTAGTGTAAAACTGAAAGATCACGTTGCAACTTTGTATAAAAAATTATCTTGCAAAGGCCTTTTTTTTTTCCTTTGGCTTGGGACTTTTGAGACAATTCCTAACATACCTGTAATTCCTGCTTTTATAATTTGTGTTAGCAGAGACTGATGCGTCCGAAATGTAGATTTAATGTGCACTCCTGTGCTTTCTGCCAAGTGGTAATTCACTTTGGAATTTTACTATGTTCAACCTGTAAATACAGCAGAACGTTAATAAATGTCACTTCTGTAGCAATTTTTGCCGTAGGACAGTGTTTAATTGACTTTTGATTCGTTATTTTACCTGGTTATCAATGACAAGTGCGGATTGTCTGGGGAATTCCATCACTTTTCCACAGGAGGTGTAATACAGACTTCCACTTCAATGTGTCCATTTTCTTTTTTGTAACCAAGCAATGCCAGCCTCTCAGGAAATGGTGACTCAATTTTGGGGGGTTTCTTGGATTTTTTGGTAGTTTCATGACTTATCTGCCTTGTGAAACTTTGGTTTTGGTTCATGGCTGAACATCTCAAATGCACAGTCCCCACAAACAAGCAGCTGGGGCTGACAGAGACAGATGGAGGTTCCACAGATTTCTCTTCAAACAGGAGTAAGTGAATACAGAATTAGGAATTTTATCCTGCAAGGCAAAATCTGCAGCATTGGGGAGCTCTGAATCACATTTGCCCAAACTTGGTCGATCAGCCTTGTGTTTGCTCTCCTGGCATCTGGGCCTTATTTGGGCTTGTATATTCAGAGAACTGGAATATTTGGCATTCCTATTTCTCCTCCTTCAGTGGCCTGAAGCTGCAGACACCTACAGCTCCATGTTCCTCCGCAGACAGCGGTTCTGGATGCACCTGGAGGGATGGGTGGGTGGCGGGGTCTGGAGAAGCCACGTTTGGTTTGGTATGTGTTAACACCAACTCCAAACTCAAGTAGTTATTTTGGGTCTGTGACAGCTCAGCCACTTTACATGACCTACGTGGCAGGTCTGTGGTCACCTGCAGTGACCATGCCTTTGGCCTTCTTGCTGGCACCTTGTCAGCCAGGTGGGGGGATGGAAGCTTTGAGGGCAGACACACCTGTGGAGTGTCTGTGCCATGGTGGGAAGAGAGCTCAGACAGCCACGAGGCTATTGACAAAGCCCTGGAGTGACAGGAAAAGGGGGAATTGCTTTAAACTGACAGAGGGCAGATGGGATACTGGGTAGAAATTCTTCCCTGTGAGAGTGGTGAGGCACTGGCACAGATTGCACAGAGTGGTGAGGCACTGGCACAGATTGCCCAGAGAAGCTGTGGCTGCCACATCTCTGGAAGTGTTCAAGGCCACTTGGATGGGACTTGGAGCAACTTGGGATAGTGGAAGGTGTCCCTGCAGGGGTTTGAAACTGGATGAGCTTTAAGGTCATTTCCAAGCCAAATCAGTAGGAAGCACATCTTGAGATCTTATTTCCAGTTCCCATGAAAGAAAAAACGGAACCCAAGGGGAGAAGGCTCAGCTAAAGGGAGAACAGCATGTTCTGGAGGAAATCAAATGTGCCTAAGGAGAAGGTAGGAGCACCACAGAGGAAAGGAGTGGGATCTGCCCATTGTTGGTGCTCTTCTGCCTGTTCCAGTGGGAGCTCCAGAGGAAAGATTGGTGATAATTGTCCAGGTCATCCATGTGAAAGAGAGGATTATGCTGAGAAATAAAACCAGTCCATGGGAGACTTCCCAGTTACTTAAAACAGATGTTTCCCCCTCTCCTCTTGCTCTAGCTAATACAGTTATATTTCCAAGAAGTTGATAAATATTGCTAGATTTAGGAATGATTTTTCTAAACCGTTAGGCTTTACTGCAGAAGTCGTTTCTCACAAGAGAAACGCTCCAATGAATTAAACACTTTGGCCACACAAAGCCAAGGACTGACTCATGTTCAGTGGCTTCATTAGTGGAAGTGATTCACGGGCTGGATTGCTGTGACCTCTCCTTGGGGTTGGTGCACTCTGCTCCTCTCACATCTATGTGATGGCCAAGGGGACAGCCGGAGATCCTGGAGCAGGGGCTGGTGGGAAACACCTGAGAGGGCCAGAAAACATAACTCGGTCAGAAGCTCAGCCTATGCCCAGGGGGGTTGTGGGAACTGGTGCTGTCTTTTCATGTTACAGAGTTAAGTTTTCATAGTACCTACTGTTGTTTTCATTGCCTCGTGTTTAAAAGATGGCATTGCTTTCATGGGAAGGAAAGAGAAACAAATGTGTTTGAAAATACATACAATATTCCAAAACCAGTAGCAGTTGGATTAAGGAACCTATTTAAAAACTCCTTGAACATGGAACATTTACAAGGGCTGTTTTAGTGGTGATACCTGTTATTAATCAAATAAAACACAACACAGTAGGTACTGGCAGGGTTGTTGTGCTCCCCCCTGAATGGGGGTCCTCTGAATGCCCGAATCCATTGCTCAGCTGGTCTGTCACCCCATCCCATTTCAGCTCAGGATGGAGATGCTGTGCTGATCAGGATGAGGATTTCCATTCTACCTTTTTTTTTCTGAAATTTCTGTGGAATAAACAAAAGCCCGTCAGGGAAGGGAATTACCATAACACAAGGGCTTAGTCACCATACGTAATAAATCAATCACAGAATGTATCCTAGAAACTGATTTCGAGTCATAGGACTTACATGGACACAAGTCCCATTTTGCTGAACTTAAAATATGTTAATAAAACGTCATAGCAATGGATATAACAATAAAGCAAAAGGCAGGGATCTCTGCCCAGGCTTTGGAGTGTAAGGAAGGGTCTGTGCCAGGAGTCAAAGTGCACCGTGTCCCAGGGAGTGAAACACAGTCCATGTCCCAGGGCCAAGTGCAGCGAAGTACAACAGTGCTGTGGACTTGCTTTTAAAAAAATTGACTTAATAGAAGCTATGCCAAGTAGGAAATCGGTGTTTCCAAAATATCCATCACCCCTCAGTGAGCTCTAATGGGCCACTGAACTGTAACCTCAGGTGTTTTTCACTGGAGCCATCTGGGCACCGGATGGTCCTTGGAGATGGTCCTTGGAGCATCCTTTGGGCACTGGTGGGTGGTGTGTGAGGTGGTGGGTGAGGGCAGTGTGACTCCTGCCTGTGGGCATCGTCCTGGAGCACTGTCACCGCTGGGTCTGGAGGCAGCACTAGGGGCTTAGTGGACCAAAATGCCCCATACCACAGTCACACAGCACATGGACAAAGTAGGTGGCAGATTGGAGAACAATGGGAAGAAAAACCCATCTTTGACCAGATTTTGTGTTTGTTTTTGTTGTTGCTTTAACTGAAGTGGTCGGAGCGCGGTAATTAAAGGCTCAGTGGCTCTAATTGGAATAGGTTTAAACTCGAGGTCAAAATCCCTTCTGGCACTTCCTCTGCCTAATAACCATCAACAGAAATCAAACAAATCCAACCGGCTCCAGCCCCTAATCTGCGACCAGCAAAGGTCGTGGTGGTGATAAGGGAGCGAGGCAGCCACAGACAGCCCTGAGTGGGAACACGGTCCCATGGGCCCAACAGCCAGTGCTGAGGCACAACTGGGACACAATGGACACATGTTGGTGCTGGGGGATGACTCATGGTGGGGCAGTTCCTGGCTGCGGGTGATGGGTTGTCACTGGTGCTGCCCAGCTGGGGATGGAGGGAGGATGGGACATCTTGTGAGCGAGTGATGCTGGTGCAGCCTGTGGGATGGGTGCTCAGCATCACAATTGCACCAAAATGCCCGTTTTCTTTGAGCAGATGAAGGCATTGAGGATGCGATGGGGGTTGGAGAAGGAGCTTTTAACAACCCAGTGCTGATTCCTGGGCGCCCGGTGGGTGTTGTGCCCCCCCAGCCCACCCACCGCTGCTGCTTCCTGCCACCGCCGGAGGTCACTGCCCTCGCCAGGTCGCCACTTTAACTGCTTTGCTAATTATGCCCTAAGCTGGACCTTTAAAGTGATCTGGGAAGAGAAAAAAAAAAAAAAGAAAAAGAAAAAAGGAAAGCAAAGGGGCTGCAGATGTGCAACAGCCCCGGGATGCAGCGGGTGTGGGGCCGTCCCTCCCTGCCACAGGCTGCCTGTCTTTGTCGCAATGCCTCCAGTAACTTTTGCCTACAGATTGTGCCATTTTAGTATTTTTGGGATCTTTGTTCCTGCTCCTCTCTCTGCCATCCCACTCTCACACGTTGTACCGATTCAAGGGGTCTGGGTGGGTTACTGTGCTGTGCCCTGGGTTTCATTTGAAGGGTTTGTTTCCATGCCAAGACAGCCCCTGTGCTGTGGCCAGCTGGAAGTTGGGGCTGCCCCGAGGTTGCTGCAGTGGTCATTTGCCAAACACTCCTGCATGGGATGGACACACCAGGTCCTGGGCTGGCAGTGAGGCAGCTGCTGCCGGGTTTGTGACATGTGGCTCCCCCTGTGCAGCATCATCCTGCCCCAAAACAGCTATCCTGCTGTGGGTGTCAGGGGATGGAGGAGCTGAGGGTGCCTCTTTGAGGGAGGTTCTGGTGCCAAAAGGAGGACGGTGTGGTGCAGGGGCTGGTGGGCAGCTGCAGATGTGACTCTTCCCACTGGCTTTGACACTTCCGGTGGAAACATGAAGCAGCTAAAAATTCATGGAATCCCAGAATGATTTGGGTTGGAAGGGATGTTAAAGCTCATCTCATGTTAAAGTTCCACCCCCTGCCATGGGCAGGGACACCTTCCACTAGACCAGGTTGTTCCAAGCCTCGTCCAACCTCTCTTGAACACTTCCAGGGATGAGATGAAAATGGAAACAGTGTAAGAGTAGTGCTGCCACATGAGGCCACACAGTGCCATGGGGGACTGTGCCGTGCTGCAGGATGCTATGCTGTGCCATAGGATGCTATGCTGTGCCATACTGTGCTATGCCCTGCCATGCCATGCTGCAGGATGCCCTGTGAGGCCATGCTGTGTCACAGCTGAAAGGCATCAGCTGCAGCCACTGCACCTGAGCCCCACAGTGCTCCCAGGGCAGCAGCTCTGGCCGGAGCCCATGGGCAGGTGTGATGTATCTGCAATCACCCCTCCCACAGGAGTGTTCAAAAGCCCTGGCCACAGCTGGGTGTTGTTTGTTCTGGGGCTTCTGTGCTTGCAACAGGTCGTGGGAGCCTTACCTGGGAGAAAACCGTCTCCTCTACATCTTGCTCTGGGACCCCAAATAAGCTGAAACCTGCAGCAGCATCATCCTTTGCCACAAGATGTGCTCCTGGTTCGTGTAAGGACGTGCCTGAGTTACTGCTTGATTTCTGCACCTCACACAGAGGTAGGTGGGAGCAGCACAAAATCCTCTAGCTGATGTGGAACATTGTGAGATTTGTCCCTTTGTGTGGGAACTGGTTTAGGTGGTGTAGCTTTTGATGGGACTGGACTGGTCCCTCCTCAAACTGGCCCCTGGCTTCAGGGTCAGGCCTGGGGCTGGGCACAGGAGAGTAGGAAAGTCTGGAAGGGTAAATTCTCTTCCAGTTGTCAGAGGAGAGAGATAAGTTGGATCTTGCACTGATTAGGTAAAGTGACTTAGTGCAATATGTTGGAGCGCTTTTATCAGAGAGTGGGAAGCACATTTCAGGGAATTGTATCCTTGCTGTTCCCTAGGACAAGGAGCTGAGGCACAAGCAGAAGTGCTGGCATAGTGAGGCAGTGACAGTCCCACCTTGTCCAGCCACTGTTTCCATGGCCCAGGACTTATAGGGCATTGGGGTTGGAGAGCAAAGACCCTGGTGCTGTTTGTTGGTGCCAGGGTGGTTTGGTGATTGGGCAGTGAGCCCTGGGCAGGGGCTGCCCAGTCCCAAAGGGGTTACCTGGTTGCCACGGGGCTGCTGCTTGGCATGGGCAGGTGTTTGGGTTTTAAATGTCTCCTAGGGGATGGTTTCTCATGATGTGGGATGCAAAACTCTGTACTGGGGCTTTTGGATGAGCTCCTTGTGCTTAATTCCTACATTTTGCGGGTGTTTATGTTGGTGTCATCATCTTGTTGGTTTTAGTTTGTTTAGAGAAAAAGCTCCTGATTTCTTGGAGGAATTTTACAGCCTTCTCAATCTGCAGCTCAAAGGACATAAAGTGGCCCCAAAGCACCCAGGATAAACCTGGGGCCGGGTTGTCTCACGGGGCAGAGTTGTGGGGAGCAGGTGGGGGTGGGTGTCAGAGCCCCTTGTCCTTGGCACTGCTGGTATATAGACAGGCTTTGATCAGATGATCCGGATCTATCACCCCAAACCTCCCAGCTGGAAACAGGGAGGAAGAAGCACTTTACAGGCCCAAACTTCCCAAAGCTGCTGGGAATGACTCATCCATACGTTAGCAGAGCCTGAGCCAGCTGACAGCAGGAGAGAGCAGGCAGGGCTCTGCTGGGAGGAGGAGGAGGAGGCAGAGAAAGGCTCTTCCTGCTGCCTTTCCCCTCGACCATCTTCTCTTTGGCCCAGCATGTGTCCTCCTCATTGGGACAGGGCTCAGATCCCAGGAGATTTGAAAAGAAAGGACCAAGGGGTTCTTTCACCTCATCTCTCCTAAAATGAGCTGTGGAAGCACAGAAATGCCAAGGGATGCAATTAGGGAAGCTGCTTTTTTTTGGAGATGCAATACTCCTATTAAGCAAGTGCTCTGGTTATGTCTCTGCTAATTGAAGTAAATTGCTTTCTGCCATCAAATTGGGAAGTTCCCCTTCCGATCTTAATGTGAGTTGTGCTTTAGAACATCATTTCCAGTCTTTAGTCTGCTTTTAGTGCTCTCCCTTTAATTAATTCTGCATATCCTGCTGATTCTTGCCATCCTGCAGCAGTGGTGTTTGGAGGAGACTGTTGCCTTTTGGAACCATAGGGAACAGGAGGGATTTCTTTGCTGTGCTTTCCTTTTCCCTGTCCCTAGCCTGTGTTCCCAGTGCATGGCTGAGGCAGAGCTGGGATAATTTTGAGGCTGGTTTCACCCAGGCAGTGGTTGGCCATGGGTTCAGTAGGAGGAGAAATATATTTAATCTGGTCCAGCGGAAAATTACTATTCCAGATTAGAAATGAAGACCATGGAGTGGGCATGAGTCACTCTATTTGCTGTGGTCACAGTTTTTCCTCTCATTAATCTTCCCTCCTGTTCTTGCTGCCATGTTCTGAATGGAAGGGAAGACTGGGAACTGGAATGTCAATGCCATCCCCTCATTCAGTAGCTCTCACTGTCCACAGCTCCTTGGGCCTTGCACAACTACCAGGATATTTTATTTTTAATTATTTCCATTCTGTAGAGTATCTCAGGATTGTCCCATGTTTTGCAATAACTGTGTTGAAAATCAAGGCCTTATCTATGAGAAAACAAACACCACTTTAATTTAACTAGTGCAAAGCCATGTTTCATGATGTATAGAATCACAGATTGGCTGAGGCTGGAAGGGACTTTAAATCTCATCTTGTTCCACCCTCATGCTATGGGCAGGGACACCCTCCACTAGACCAGGTTGCTCAGAGCTCCATCCAACCTGACCTTGAACACTTCCAGGGATGGGGCAGCCACAGCTTCTCTGTGCAACCTGTGCCAGGGCCTCACCACTCTCACAGGGAAGAATTTCTTCCTAACACCTCATCTAAATCTACCTTATTTTCTTTCATTTTAAGGCCACTCCCCTTTCTCTTGTCATTACTAAAGCTGATTTATTTTGCTTAGGTCTAAATTGATTTCTAATGTACATAAAATTTCAGGGAAACAAGCACATGAAATAAGAAAATGCTCAAATGATGCTTGCAGAGTCAGATGAGCTCTTGGTCTGCTTAGGGAGAGGATTGTGTGACTTGAGTTGTTTTGCTTTGTCCTGAATTTTTGAAGTCTGAAGCTCAATCTGTCCCTGGGACAAGCCCACTGCAGGCATTGGTGCTGAACAGGCACATCCCAGGTTTTTGCTTTCTGTTGTGTTATGGGCAGATTTGGGTCGCTCACGGTGACTTGAATTCCTGTCTCTGTGGCCAGGAGAGAGGAGCCAGTTGTGTTCTGAGCTGTAGCTCTGTACTGTGATGACATGATCAAAACGTTAAGGATCCTGCTTCTTGGGGAAATGCAGGAATCCAAAACATCTGGGCAGCTTGTTTGTGCGTGTGTTGCCTTCCTTCATGCCTTTGTTCATCCCTTCCAATTACTGCTGCTAAGTATAAACTTAAAACAGAGATGATGCTGAGCTTGTGGGGAACATATGGACAAATGGAAAATAAACAGCATGAGGAATTCCTTGCTAATGAGCTCTTGGATGATAAGATACTAGCAAAAAAAAAAAAAAAAAGCAAAAGACAGAGGTCTGAGCTTTGCTTCTGTTGCAGCATGAGAAGAAAATTTCCCTAATGATGCCCAACATCACTTTGATGCTGCACTGCAGGATCTTCCTTATGATTTACTGGGGCCCCAGCCTGATGGGGATTTGATGGTCCATTGTCCACACTGGATCCATGCTTGGAGGCTCATTCCTGCTGTACTGGGCTTCACAGATGGATTTGGGCCATAGCCATGGTCTGCAGCCACCAGCTCTGCTTGGTGATGGAGGGGATGGAGTCATCTCCTCTCTCTAAGGCTGTCCCACCAATTCCAGCCAGTGGCACTGGCTCTGTACTGGCTTTCCATGACCAGCACGTGTGTGTTTCCCTGTTTGGCCTCTCTTGGTACACATGCAATTAATTGCTCCAGCTGAACAACAGGAACCTGGTCCTTCCTCCTCAAGTTCAAGGTTCATGTCTCTTGTTCTTCCTGGCAGAAGAATAGATGTTTCCTTGCACTTGAGGCAAGAGTTACCCTACCAGCTTTGCAGTTTTTGTGGTTAAGAGGCTGCCAGAATTATTTTTGGTGGAAGAGTTTGTGATTAGCAGCTATATTCTCTGTGAGTCAAGGTAGAATCATGGAATCATTTAGGATGGAAAGGCCCTCTGACATCATAAAGTTCAACTGTTATCCCAGCGCTGCCAAGGCCATGACTAATCCATGTCCCCAAGAGCCACACCTACATATTTTTTTGAACACTTTAGGTGTTCATCCCTGATCAGCTTTGGCACCTGGATCTGTCTCCTGGTGCTGCTTAAACTCCTTTGATGTTCTCTAGTGGCCATCAGGAAATCCTGGAGCATCCTGCAGGATAGAGCTTCACCTTGGAACCTGTATCTTGTTTTTCAGTGCAGTGATTTATACTGACAGATCCTTTGTAAGTTCAAGGAAATGGTATTTTCCATCCAAACACCCCTGGGGACAGTGGAGGGGACAAACAGTGGGGCCATGTGGGGACCAACCATGTCTGAGTGCATCGCCCTGTGTCCCTGCAGGGTGAGCAGGGACCCTGGCCTTGCTGTGTGCCACTGGTTTAATTCCAGCTCCTTCTGCTGGTGCCCAGACCTTCCATGGCAGGTGGTCATGGACACTGGTGGAGGTGGCTGTCCCTGTGCTGGATGTCCCACCACTCCTCAGGGGATGGCCTGGACACTGCCCACAGGCAGAGGAGCTGTGGGACAGTGAGGAAGGCAGTGAGCTGTGGGATCAGTGGGTAGAGAATGTGGACAGGGATGCGAGGTGGAATCCAGCAACAGGCAGAGAGTTGGGCAGGGAGAGCGGGGTCTTGGGGCACGGCAAGGGAAGACTCAGGCAGCAGGGATCAGGATGGGTGGCACAGCACATGGAAAAGGCAAATCCACTGAAAATATAAGTGAATAAAATAAAAAAGAAATAGAATTTTTATGGATGTGGAAAAATATATATAAAATAACCATAGAAGTGTTTCCAAGAAGGGTGACAGTGCTGGGGAGTTTCTGCCCTGGCAGCTGGTGGGGCACTGTTGGACTGTGCTGGCACTGGTGGGGCCTGATTGTGGTTTTGGGGTGGGGGTGTTTATATTTCAAGCTGCTCCTGCGATCCCAAATAGCCATGTTAAATAAATGCAGCACTGCACTGCTTCCTTCCAGAGGGCAGAAATGTAGTTGCAAATGCCTCTATCATGCTCATCTCTCTGGCCAAAATGGTATTTAAGCATCAAACCACATGGACCCGAATGAGGTGGCAGGTTTTACTTCAACTCAAAAACAATTAGTTGAAAATCAAAGAAGCAAATGCATTGTTTGTTACCGGTGTGTGCTTTTTTTCCAAGGGAAATTGGGATTCTTTAATTGGCTCAGTTGGAGCAAAAAACCCAGATCAAACAGTGAGTGAGCTGGAACAACAAAGGAATGTCCTGGTATTTCTTTTTCCAAGTTTAGAAATGGAAGTCAGGGCAGCTTTGGGATTTGTGGAAATTCCTCTGTGCATTGTTGGGAGGTAGAGGAAGTGGTTTCAAGTTGAGCTACTGGATTCTGCATCGCAAAGCGGGGGCCAGTTTCCACTTGCCCAGCTCCGGTTGTCCTGGCTCTGCCGGTGGCTGCTCTTTGCAGCAAGATGCCTTAAACATTTACCCCTGACCACTGCAAACACCTGTGGGGGGGCTCACTGTGCCCCTGTGCTGGGCTCTGCCATGGCAGCTGGCCTAGGAAAACACATGGAAACATTTTTCCATTCCTGCCGGTATTTCTTTCTTGCAGCTGCTTGGCACAATCACAGTTGGAAAAGGTTGTTTTCAGTCCACTATCAGCTTCTGGAAGAGCTGTTCCCATTTCTATACGAAGCTGTTCGTGTATAGATCACAATTTTAAGTTTTGATGCCTGTTTCCCACAGCCATCGGGGTAATTTGATAATAAAAAACCTGCAAGACCCACAGGTAGATCATCAGTATATACGAGGGGGAAGAGAAGAGCACTCCTGGTTTAAAGTGCGTGTGCTGTTTGTGTTCCCTTTACAGTAGAGATGTTTTGTTGGCAGTTTTTGGTAGTTTTTGGGGGTTTTTGTTTTTTTGGACAGCACGCCCATGCAGCTGGAGGGTAGAGCCTGTTCTCCTCCGGCTGGGCTGGAGTCGAGTGAGGCCGAGAGGCAGGACATGAATGGGATGTTCCGTCCCCGCAGCCTCGGGGTCCCTGGGGGGGGATGTCCCCCCGCCGGGCAGGAAGCGAGAGCCCCATCACTCCTGCCAAGAAAAACCTCTCCAGAACATCCTCTCTGCTCTGCTGAGGCCGGATGGTTTTCACCCCACTGTGGCCCCGCTCTCCCTCACAGCACTGGGGTTATTTTTCAGCAAGGGCTGGCCCCAGACTGGGGACGAGGATGGCTCCTGCTGCTCAAGGCTGTGCTGCTGCTCTGTGTTGGTGGGGTTACAGCTGTAACAGCCTCTTGCTGCTGGTAACTGGTGAGCTGATGCCCTGGGAAGCAGCTCCTGAAAACTGACCTCTCTGATGGGTCACAGTGACAGGCTGTGGGTCAGGAAGGGGTGATGGCCTCGGCTGTGGGTCAGGAAGGGATGAGCCACAGAGGGTTCAATGGGATGTGCAGGGCTATGCTGGAAGGGCCCATTTCACCATCACTGCCCAGTACCTGGTAGGCACTCCAGGATGGGGAGGGACAGCCACAAGCCCCATCACGGGGACCTTTTGCCTTTCCAGGGTCCTGTCATGGTGGTTTCAAAGGCAGGGATAGATCTCAGATGTGCTGAACTGGCTGGGGCTGAAGCTGCAGCATCTGGCTGCTGATCATGGGGATGTCCACATGGAGCAGCCCTGGCAGCACCATGTTATCCTACCACATGTATATGTATATAATCCCCCTTTAGTATATATTTTTTACATGCATGGTTTATCTTTAAAATTCTTTTTGAATTTTTTTGTTCTGATGTTTTAATGCAGTTCCTTCCTACAGTCACTGAAGTGCTTTGGACGTTAATAGGAAACAGTATCACATTTTTGTGTTTTGGGTTATTTGTCTCTGCTTTTATTAGACTTGTCATGCAAATCATCAGGCAAAAATGTAAAAGAAACTGTGTGTGTGTGTGTGTTCGTACTGGGGACCAAATCCAAGACCCATCAATACATGATGCAGGGAATTGTTCTTTGTTTTCCAGGGAAATTAGGTCCCGGTATGAGGAAGCCCTCAGGGCGATGAGTGGTACCTATTGTTTTATTCATGGTCTCTGTCAGCACTGCCTTTCCAGTGCCTGCCACATGCTCTGGAGGTACTGACATGAGGATGTGTCTGATGCTGTGACTTCAGGACACCAGCAGATCCCAGGGGTCCCACACCAGGGTTTTTCCACTGGGTTTTATGTAAATCTGGGACTTAGGAGCCAGTTTGGCAGAGCCAGCACAGCCTGGAGGCATTGCCCTGGCTTGGATTTCAGGCTTGCTCACGGATGGGATAACAGCACAAGCTCAACACCCTGGGTGAGGGTCCCCAGCAATGTCACCCTTGTGTCTGTCCCATCCTCTTGTTTGCCAAGGAAACAGGAGATGTGTTTTCCGATGGATGAGTTTCCAGGCACTGAACAACATATGATCAGCTTTGTAGGAAATAAGAAGAAGCAAAGGAAAACTAGAAGAAGAGGAAGAGGGTTGTTTTGTGTATGAGCAGTGCTCCAGCATCCCTGCCTCTGGCTGAGGCAGGAAAGGGAGTCATTTTGTTACTCCAGTTTAAATGTAGGTGAAGGTGAGAGGAGCTGCTGCTGAGGCTGGTGCTGGGTGCCAGGCAGGAGGTGCAGAGCCCCTGCCCCAGTGCTGTTCCTATGTCTGATGCATGTGGCCACAGCCAGGGCTTCTGAGCGTGGCTGGCTCACCATGGACATGAGTGCTGGGGGCAGCTGGAGTTGGGGGCAGGGTAACAGGATCAGGCTCCCTGGCTCTGTTCTCAGCTGTGTACAAGTGAATCATATATTGAAAGAACCTGATATTGAAATGTGCCTGTTACAGCACCCCAAACCCTCAGCTCCTGGAAGCTGAAAAAATTTACTTTGTGGTTTTACTTATCTCTTTAATATTCCTGAGGAAATGGGGAGGTTTCCATAACATTTCCAAATGACTGGCATGCTCTGTGAAGCAGAACATTCCAAGCAGGGTTGCTGGCTCTTGGCTAGATGTGTGTCCATAGCTGCGGTGCCGCTTGGACTGTTTGGACATCAGTTGATGCTGAGGCTGCCTCTGTAGGCCATGGTACCCACCAAGGAGCTTTACAGTGCAAATAGGAGTGAAAAAGACTTTCAGAAAGTTGTTCTCTTTATGTCAAGAATGATTCAATCTGAACAGGAAAATCCATCTCCAGGCCCCTGTCTTCTCTTTGGGTGTGCCCACGAGGTGCTCTGCTCCTGTTGCAGCCACTTGCAGCAGTACGAAGTAGCTGTAAAATCCTTCTTTGGTTCCACTCCATGTCTCAATTTTTTTAGTCCTGAATTCTCTTTTTTGTTGGTGTTTTTAGCTTTGTTGGCAGCAGGATCCCTGCCTGTCCCCCGGCTTGGGGCTGCTCCGGCAGGGAGAGGTTATTGGTGCTGAAAGGGGCTGCTGAGACATGTCCTCTAGTTAGTGCAAACATAAAATTACAACACTTGCAGCTGACATTTCAGGGTTTTTAACTCCCTTGTTTCTTCCAAAGTATGTAATTTTGGGGGTAGCCTTTTTGTTGTAGCATAATCATTATTATAATAATTTTATTTCCAATGCTCGTGGTGTGGAAACCAAGGAATCCAGAGGGAGCAGAAGTGTTTTCTGAGCTGACAGAAGGGATCATGTGCACTGATCAGTGCACATGTCAGTGGAGGTGTGTTGCTGAGCACTCCTAACACCTTCCACTAGACCGGGTTGCTCCAAGATCCATCCAACCTGGCCTTGAACACTTCCAGGGAAGCATCCACAGCTTCTCTGGGCAACCTGTGCCAGTGTCTCGCCACCTTCACAGGGAAGAATTTCTTCCTAATCTTACAGTCCTGTTTTTATTTCATATCTACACGTGAAGTTGGTACTGAGAGTCCCTAAATGTGCCCATGTGTGTTCTACTTGCAGCTTGAATGAACTGTTTGAGGCTGGCCCCAGTTTGAGTGAGCCTGGGTGGCTTCTCTTGAAGCTGTCTGAGATCCTGTTTTGTGAGGTTTTCACATAAAAATCCCCAAAAGCTAGCTGTTCCTGGTTCCAGTTTGTGCATTCCAGTTTTAACCAGGAAGCACAGGCTGAGCATCCTTCCCTCAGGATACAAAAAGGGTTTGCACAGGCTCTGCCTGACTGAGATGTGATGGTCTTTCCTTCTGGGAACATGTGGGTGCTTGAGCACCTGCCCCGCACAAGGGTGGGACTGTTCCCTCTTGCAACCCCCCAGCAGGGAAATCTCAGGTCTGAAGTCAGAGCACAACTCAGGGTGATCAAAGTAGCACAGAATGGTTTGGGTTGGAAGAGACCTTAAAAATCCTCCACCTCCAACCCCCTGCCACAGACAGGGACACCTTCCACTACATGATGATGGTGGCCATGAATGTGTGATGCAGTGGTTCGTTGGCATCCCAGCATCCCATCATGGTGGGCCAGCCTGGGTGGAGCAGGACAGACATTCTGGGAGAGGTTAAAAATGCCAAGATTAAAAAAAAAATAGACTTAAGAAAGAAAATCCTCATCTGCTGAAGGGAGAAAGGAAGAAGGACGGGGAGAAGCTGTTTGTTAATAATAAAGAATGAGCTTTTACAAAGACCTTGTGTCCAAAGCTCTTTAACTTTTCCTGGCATTTCCCATCCATTCCATTGTTAAGCCCTTTGCTGTCGGAAAACAGCGCCGGGCCAAGGCGCTCGATGATCTCATCGCCGAGGCTTCTGCAGTCGCCTCTGTTTACGCGCCTTGCAGCATTTGCTCCTCAGATTTGCTTTCCTACTTTGAAGAAAAAAAAAATAAGAAGGCAAAAGAAAAAAAAAAATCTTTCATTTGTGCGGCTGCTCCCCCTGCCCCCAGTGCTGGGCTGTGAGGAAAATAGCACCTCCGTGGTTTTCAAGGAGAGGATGGACCACAGCGGATTCCCACAATTTATAAGAGGAGACAGGAAGACCTTAGTGACTCATAAACACTAACAGATTCTGTGTATGAGTTTCTCTTTGTTGTTTGTTATCCTTAATTTCATGGTTTTCCTTCTTTTGAGCATGTTTGTGTATTTTAGACGATGCCATCATTTTGTCAGGACACTTTGTGTGTGGTTCCCACACAGGAGCAGCGTTGTCTGCCTGACGGCTGGGCTCAGAAAAATAAAAAAGCAGCCAGTGGAAAGCCTTCAGGGCTCCCTTTGGTGCCACATCCTGACATGTGGATCATGGGACAGCAAGGATGGGCAGGAGGGATGTTTCCCTGGCGTGTGTCAGTTGTTGCTTTGCATGGAAGAAGGTCGAGACCTCAGGAATGGAAGCAGCTCCTAAGGTTGCGCTCAAAGCTTCCCAGCTGAATGACCCTAAATCCATCACTTGTGGTCATCCATGTGGTGCTGGCAGGGTCAGGGCACTGTGGCCAACGTGACCTGGGCATTGAACTGCCCCTCCTAGGATGGCTGTGCTCCATCCTGGCTCCTGCTGCTGCCCTGTGGGCTCTCAGCCCTGATTCTCTGAAAGTTCAATGCATCTCCATGTGCTGGTTGTCCCACCAAAGGCAGGACAGTCTCCTAATTTATTTAAAGGCAATTATTTGTCAGAGAGATGAGTTTCTCTTGAGCAAGGAGGTCTTTAGTGCTTTGTATGGATCCTTGTGTCATGGGGTGCATCCTATTTACATGAAATGCTATTTCCCTTTTCCCTTTGATATCCCACCAAAACCTCCCCCTCTTCTGCTATTGCACTGGGTATGAGTTGGTACCTGTTCTTTGCCTCAGAGGTAGAGGTGGTTTAATCCTGCTGGGAAGCCAACATGTTATTAGGCACACAGAAACTCCTTTTCAGACAAGGCATTTCATTCATGTAAGGTAATTCTAATCAGTCACAGAACCACAGAATGGTTTGGGTTGGAAGGGACCTTCAAGATCATCCATTTCCATACTCCCTGCTATGGGCAGGGACACCTTCCACTAGACCAGGTTGCTCCAAGTCCCGTCCAACCTGGACTTTTAAATTGATGAAGTGATGTAGCCATCAGCTGTTAGGATCTGAGTGGGGATGGTTGGATCCCTCTGTGCCAGGAGCAGTCCTTGGATGTTGGTGTGTCCCTGTGTATGCTGTGATCTCAAAGCCCTCTTCCTGCTCCCCTCTGGATTTGGGGACAATAACAATGCAGCTGTTTAAATATGCTTAAAAATTCAGAAACACACAAGTAAGCACTAAAATTTCCCAAGGTGGCTGAGTAATCTTGTTTGCTTTAGCATTTTAGTCCCCCAATTACCCAAGCGAAGGATATTGCCTCTCTAAACAGAGTTCAAAAAGCCCAAGAATTTTTTATAAATAGCTCACATCCTCTTGATAACAACCCGGCTGCTATTTATTGCCCACTTCCCCTCAGACAGACAGGTCGGAGGATTTAAAATCTCACTTCCCATGAAATACAGAGGAACTTGGTTTTTCAGGTTCCTACAATTGTTTGTCATTCTGGGTTTCCTTTGCAGTTTACAGTGTTCAGACAGGCTCACCCTAAAAAGGAGCTGGCCCAGGGATCATTAGGATACATCGTTGCCTCCCTGGAGTTCTAAACTACATTTTGCACTCCCATCTTTGGGACCTGAAGGAAAGCCCGTTGCTTCCCAGCAGCACGGGATCCTTCCAAGCAATTTTATTTTTTATCTCCACACCTCAGTGAGCACTCTCTGGCCTTATTTTACACACTCACCTCCTATTCACTCTGATAATGTGCGGCCAAATTCTCTCCTGCTTGAGAGCAGGTGAGTTCTGCTTCCCGATGCAACCTGGCTCTGTTGAGGAGAGGGTGCTGTGGGCAGCAGGTGTCTTGCTGGGGGCACCCTGGTTCTTCCCTGATAAGCTGGAAATTCTTCTGTTCATAACTCATTGTAACTCAGTCCCACCCGGCTAGGCATGAGCCTTCTGCTGTGCTTCAGTCACTCTGAAATCATGGAATCACAGAATGGAGGGGGAGACCTTAAAGACCACCTAGTTCCAACCCCCAGTATGGCTGAAGGTTTCTTAGCAGTGGATATACAGACACCTGTGTAAAGGAAGAAATAAATATAGTTGAATTCCCAGGGATTATTACAGGAATATCAGGAGAGCTGGTTCGTGCCAACCTTGAAGTTATTTGTGACAGGGCAGCAAGGTGATGAAGCTGCTGCTGAGGGAAGGGGCAGATGGGGAAAACAGAATCCACATCCTCAAACACAAGAGATAATAAAAATTTGGCTTTGGTGGGGCCCCAGACATGTTAGACCACAGAACCCTGTAGGGTTGAAAGTGGAGGTTCTGTGCTAATAGCTCACCCTCTCCATGAAAAGTAATTATGCAGCCTAAGAGTTGGACTTCATGATCCCTTTGTGTCCCTTCCAACTCAGCATATTCTGTGATATCCTGTACCAACAGGGATGGATTTTTTACTTATATATTCATGTTTCAGCATCTCTTTGGACAAAACAACTCCACTGAAGGGGGAACATAAACCATTTCCTTCCCAGCTCAGAGCAGGATGTTTCTTGCTGGAGGATTTTGCTGCTCTGCACGTGTTTGGAGGCTCCAGTGCTGTTACAGGAGTGAAGGGATGTGGTGCAGAATGTCCCAGTTTCGTGCTCCGAGAATATTGTGTTTGTGATTAGGAAAACCCAGTTACATAATGGCATCCCATAATCACAAACATACCTGGCACTGAGCAGAATGGGGTTGTATGATTTATTCATAAGAGTTTCTTCATGCACAAACTTCTATTTATTCCCCTGCTGTAAGGGGAGAGAAATGTCAATGGAAGCTGCAATGGTGTGACATAAATGGGGAGCACAGGGGTCAGCCTTCCCTCTATTCAGGGATACTGAGAAGTAAATTTTTTTAGGCTTTTTATGGAGAAATTCATAGACCTTTGTGCTTGGGAGCACAAATCCTCCTTGGGTTTGCAGAGCCCAGCTGGACTGGGAAAGGAAAAGGAGATGCCAGGGAGATGCCTGCCCTGGCCAGTCTCTCACTCCTGGCAGAGTTTGGTGGGGCAAGGGTCTGGCAGTGTGAACAAAAACCTTAGAAATTTGAAATCCTGTTTGGTTCTTGGCTGTTTTTGGGGTTTGATAGGTAGGGGTGGGGTGCTGGGAGAGGTGAGCTCTGGGTCCAGAGCCCTCATCCAGCTCAGTCTACTGCTGGGGGCTGCTGAGCCCATGTGGAAAAAATGCAGCTACTTGCACCAGGAGACCCAAAGTTAGTAGTTTGTTTTCTATTTTTACCAACATCATTTGAAGAATATCTCCTCCAGTCACACCTTTGCCTGCTGATTGTTTTCTTACCTGCCATAACAACCCCGAGCAGCAGCAGCAGCAGGGGTTGTGTCCAAGCTGGATGCCCAGGGCTATGACGGGCTCCAGGTAGCCTGGGCAAGGTCAGAAACTTCTGTGAACCTCCTTCCCCTCCTCTTCTGCCTCAAAACCTGGTGTCCCTGGAGTCTGTTTAGGATGGCTCTGTCCTGAAGCCTGTTGAGGCTCAGCCTGGCACTAGTGTGAGGTGCAAGAGGAGGGCTGAGATCTGCCTCTCCCAGCTGAAAGGCTTTGCCTTGACCTCTGTAGCCACCTCCTTTTTTCCCTGAAAAGGGAGTGCTCACTCAGTGTGGGAGCACAGGTCCTCTCTGAAGGGTCTTGGCTGTTCCCACCTCTCTGAGGACATCCCTAAATTTTATGGTGCTTGCTGGGGGCCAGAGGGGCAGCCCAGTGATTCACTGCCTCAGTGGGAGGTTATTGTCAGTAGGAAGTAAAACGAAGTGCAAAGGCAATTTATCCTGGCCATTTGTCTCCTGTTCACAAGAGGACAAAATTTATCCCTGGGTGACATGTGGGTCCCTCTGAGGAACCAGCTCTGCATCTGACTGGGGCATGGGGCTCTCCCTCCTGTTTTAGCCATCATCACCCCACTCAGACACCACTAATCCCAGTGAGAGAAACTATTTATTACTGGGAAAGGGGCTCTGTAAGTACCTGGAAGGTGGTACTTGTGTGGGAGCAGTGCAGCCTTCCTGTGCCACAGCAGCACCTTGCCACGCTCACCCCAGCATCACCCCTGGAAATTCAAGAAATGAAAGCCCCTGGATCAGCAGCATGATCATGGATACAGATCTGCTGAGTTTTAATAACTTTTTTTTTTTTGTTAAAGACAGACCAGACCTTGAATCTCTTACCTACTTTCCATGTAAACAGCAGAGGTGCTCGCTAAGGGGAACAGCACCAAATAATCCCACTCTGGCTCTGTTTGTGCACCTGTACACATAGTAGGAAAGCATTTGTGTAACTGCAAAGAGTTAAAAAAAATCCCTTTACTGGAGCAGCTTGGGCAGGTTGGTGTTATGGGCTTTGAGCCATGTGTGGGGCATGTGTTTGTGCCTTGGTCCAGGGTTGAGAGCCAGTGGTGCCATGCACATGGCCTGGGGGGTCCCATCCTGCTGAGTCCCTCTTCAGGGTGCTGAGCTCACCCTGAGCTGCCAGAGCCCCAGCTTTTGAGTTGAGCATCACTGCCTGCTGCCGTTACTGCCTTTCCCTGGCTCATGTCATGTCTATTGTTCCGCTTGCTCTTGCAGAGGCGTCTCACTAGGGAAGAATGTGTCCTGCTCTCTGGCCAAAACACCCACCTCGGAGCTGTCAGGGAAGGACAAATTAGGTTTTATTTTATTTTAATTGGTTTAAAATTTATTTTTCATGTGAAGCCATATTATCACAGTGTTTGCCTTCGAGGGTGGATGCAACTTCTGCCCAGTGTTGCTTGTTTGCTCTCCCCATATCCTCCTCCAGCTGCTGGCAGCGCTGGCAAATCTCACATCTCATCAAGGGTGTTTCTTAAACCCTTGGGAAAATCTCGACATGTTTATTAAGTACATATTTGAGCAAAATAATTTTAAAAGAAACTTCAGAATTAGGTTTTCATCTCATTTCATAGACTCACAGAGTGGTTTGAGTTGGAAGGGGCTTTAAAGCTCATCTCGTTCCAACCCCCTGCCATGGGCATGGATGCCACCCGCTAGATCAGGTCACTCATTTCTGTAAGTTTCAGCCTATTATCTCAGAATTAACATGCTGCTTAAAGGGTATTTTTGAGGTTTGGATTCCCTAGAAATTCCCTCTTAGGTCTGATATCCAAGAGCTGAGATTGCTTTGGAACTTGGGAAGTTTGTTGTACTCTTAGCATCTCTTTGGTATCCTATAACCTGTGCTTGTGATGTTAGAGTTGGTTTCCTTTGATGGTCAATTATTGAAAATGTTGTAAAAGAGGTTTAAAAAAAGGCTAATAATTCTGATTGATTGAAAAAATATTACTTTAACATCTACTAGTGAAATCAACCAGAGTGCTCTGGTTCACTTCCAACAGAGAGACGTTGATATTTTTAAAGCTTTATGTGCAAGACATCACTCGGTGTTGCCAAACTCTGATTTAAATTTATACATCCTGGCTCAGCTTGTTTCTTAAAAAAAAAAATAAAAAAAATCACCACCAGCATAACAAATTCAGTATCTTTTCCTTATTGAAAATTTTTTGGCATCAGACGTCGTGATCTGCACAGTGTAGTTATTGTCTCTTTATCTGATCCAGTGACTAACTCGACATTATTGTTTCAATAATATTATTTCAGGCCAGGTAACATGCTCAGGTTACCTCTGTGATGACACAAAGTATGGCACTGCTTCCAATGAGTCACAGCTCCACAGTGCGTGCAAATAAATAACAGGAATGGTGAAAAATAACCCGGATCCTTTATTTTTAGCAGCCTAATGTGATACTGGTGGCACACGAGGCAGCAGATGAAGGCAGAGGGGAAGGAAGGGTGGTGGGTGCTACTGGGTGGGAGCCCCAGGATGTGGCTCAAGGGCTGGGCAGGGTGAGCAGAAAGCCTGAGAGCTGGACCTTGCCAGCTTCTTACCCTTTTCAAGGAGGTGAGAGAGTTTTGGCTGCTCTGGTGTGTGGGGTCTCAGAGGGACTCTGAGGTTAGAGGATGCTCTGCATCCAGCCAGGGCCTCGGTGGTGCCTGTTCTGGTGTCGGCAGCACAGCCTCACCAGGGTAAATCGTGCTGTAGGAGCAGCTCCAACTTCTTATCTCTCAAATAACTGTGGAGGAAACCATTCCCCACTCTTTGGTGAGGTGCCTGTGAGTGGCCATTCGTGTTCACAGTGTCCTTGGTGTGCTGTGTGCTTGGTCTGGCAACTGTGTCCTGCTCTGTGCTGTTGGTAAACGGGGTTGGGGTTCACACCCTGCTGCCCCTTGCCCTCCCCCAGAGGAATATGGATCATGGCTGTGTCTGCAGAGAGCCAACACTGGTGTCAGCACAGGGAGAGTTTCTGATGACTTGGGGAGCTGAGGAGGGGTTTAAGTCCCCTCCTGCTCCCTGTGTGCAGGGACACCCCTCACGAGGGGTGGCAGGGGTGGGTGGGGATATGCTGCTGTGGGATGTGGAGCCCTGTGCAGGCAGCCCAAATGTGTGTAAAGCCTGGAGTTCCCCTCGTGTCCTGGAGACTCATAAATGGTGGAAATTATACCTGTTGGAAGCCACTACTTGTGTTAACACCTGTATGAGCACAGGAGAAGGCAGTGTGGGGGGAAGAGCTCTCCCAGCCTCTCCCCTCCATCCCCATCCCGCTTGCTCACCCTGTGGGGGTGGTGATGGTGTTGGAGCAGACCCCATTGCCAAATGCTCTGTGTACAAATAGCACAGGCTCTGCTCCTGGAAAGGAGAAGCAGGAGAGCAGGCTGTGGGTCTGAAATGTTAAGGGAGGCTCTGTGGGATGGGGGTTGGCAAAATCCCTCTGTGTGGTGGGGGCTGCTGACTTTGGGGTTGGTTTTCTTTAATGTCAGCCCAAATTTTCACACTGAGGGTTGAGCTTTAGCCCTGTGGAAGAAGCAGCCTGACTTCCAGGCAAGTCTTTCTGACATATTTAAGAGGTGGAGGGAAGGAAGGAATTATTCCTACAAGTGGACAGAGAAGGATATTTCACCTCACTGAGGAGCTGGCTCTTCCCATTGCAGGTGATTTGTGGGATAATTGGAGGATGAGCCCCTGACATGCCAGGTCGTGGGGCAGAGCAATCCCAGCATCACTCTCAGTTCCTTGGCAAGTCTGGAGAGCATCAAATAACCAATTCTGGGCTACTCTTAGTTTGTATTTTTAGAATAATTGCTATAAACATTCTCTGGGATTTTTTTTTTAAAGAACCACAACAGCCATTTATATATTTAACAATATATATTTATATATATATATAATTTCTAGATCAGTACATTCATCAGTACTTGTTTTTCTTCACAAACAGAAGAACTCTTACAATAGTAGACTTTCTAAAATAAATACTATTAAAATAGAGCTTCAAAATAAATATTCTATACAAAGAAAAACCTTCTGTGGTAACGTTTCAGGGTGTACATGTGGTGGGGTGGTAAGAGGAGAAGGGGGAAACATTTCTCAGCGTGTCTGAGCATGGGAGGGGAAGGGAATACCCAGTGCTGAGGAAGGGTGAGGGCTCATCTGGGTGGCAAAGCTGGTGCCTGGGGAGCCACAAATTTGGTGAGTGCTCCTAGTGCCCAGTGGGTGCAGTGAGGGTGTATTTGTCTGTTGAAACTGCTCTGCTGGTGCTGAGCTCCAGCTGGGGCTGTGGTGTGGCATTGCCAGCACCGTCAGGTCACCCCTTCTTGTTTTCTGGGCTGTTGTGTGCGGGCAGAGGACAAACCCTGGCATGAACCTGCTGCAGCAATTAGCAGTGCTGCAGTAATTAGCAGTGCAGGCGCCCTGCCATCCCCCTCCTCCTCCAGCACCGTGCTGTGGTGCCACAGCACCTGTCCCGGGGAAAACCTGCCCTCACCTCCACTCTTGCCTTTATGGTCACCCCACCACAGTGATGTGGCTGGAGAGCCAACATCACTCCCGAGGTTTGTGCTGATTAGCAGCTGCCCCTCTGTTAGTGGGGGGACCCAGCTCGTGGGAGGGTGGCAGAGCTGCCACACTGTGCTCGCACTGGGGTGAGGTGAAAGGGCACCGTGACCAAAGGACATCTCAGGGGTGGCAGGAGACCCAAGTACCTTCAAAGGGGATGGGGGAATGGAGGCGTTGGGGTGGGGAAAGAGAGGGGAATAAGGACATTATTGACAGGAGCTGTACCCTCTGTACCCTCCGCCAGTGCTGCCGGCAGAGCCCCAGTTGTGGCCAAGCCTGCCCCTTTCCAAGTGCTCCATACAGGGCTCAGCACCTTCTTGCCACCCCTTGGGCTGGGAGCTGATGGAGCAGAGTCTGATGGCTGTGCCAGGAGCTGAGGAGAAGAGGGAGGGTTGCTCTGCTACATTGACCACTGCTCTAACACATCCACTAACGCTTTACAGCCTTCCAGCATGGGATCAGCTAACAGGGTTTATATATTAAAACAAACCAACAGAGAAATAGTTTACAGCTATGTACAATGAAAGGAAATCCATCTGGGATTGCTGGGTGTATGTACATGAGTGTAGATTGGCACAGTGGCAACCACTCCAGCGTTGTCTTTGCTCACAAGGACCATGCAGCCAAGCCATGGGCTTTGCTAGTGCAGATTTTCAGCACAAATCCCCCAGGAACAGCCAGGGACAGAGGGTCAAAAAAGCAAAACAACTTTGGGTGGAGGCCATTTGGACATGTGTGGTCCCAACAGAGGAGGGCAGCAGGTAAATACCTCTTCTGCTGTGTTTTCTAGTCTGTTTGCATCTTAGGAAAATGATTTCTCTTATTAAATACAATACCTTATACATTCAACCAACAGTTCAGCTAGTTTGGGGTTGGTTTTCCTGTTATCTTTTCCCCTCCAATTTGTGCAAGATAATAAACACAGCTCTGGATCCCTACCTGCTTCCTGGTGTCCCCATACAGCTAACATGAGGCTAAATTATAGGAACTGTTATCTGGGAACAGACATCATATCCCTTTTTCTATGATTTATCACGTACAAGCTAACAAATGTTATAAATATAGAAAGTTTGTTGTTTTTTTTTTCCAAATCTCCCCTTCAATAAATATCTACAATTAAACTTAACTAAACCCCAAGTCATCCAGGTGAGCTGAAAACCAAAGACACCAGTCCCATCAGTGCACTCCTGCCAACCCCTCACAGTGGCTGTATCACAACCAAGCCAACGGGATTCCTGGAAATGCTACATGAGCTCTGCCTATTGCTTATCTAATTAGAGATGACATTTCACTGTCACTGCTGTGCATTTACTGAGGAAATCTCCTCTAATTAAGAACGCAAAAAGAGACTAGATCAGTTTTCTGCATGCAACAAGTACCTACCTACTCATTAGAGTGTTGCATGTTTGGACAAAGATTTTTTGTTTAGCACCTTGTAGTTGTCAAGAGAGAGGGGTTATGGTATCCTTGGGAGGGGGTTGCTGCATCCTAAGAGAAGGTAGAACCAGCCCTAGGATGAGTGCATGGACACAGCCAATGATATTTGTATGCTGAAAACCATGGGCACATTTGTTAACTTTGCTCTCTTCCCTCCCCTGGCTTTCCCTAGGGTGTGTTAACACTAAAATAAACATTAAAAGCATTCTTTACATTTAAAAAGACACTTTTGTACAGAGGAGGCAAAAGTCCAACAGCAGCAATAGGGATGGGGGAATGGGCTGTACTTCAAGCAAATGCCATTCATCCCTAAGACAAAACCAAATAAAAATCTTAATATTTAATGAGCAAAGAAGAGCTTGTTCCAGGAGAGGAGGTACTGGATTGAAATCCCTAGAAAAATACACCTATGTGCACTGTACACTTCAGGTTTTGTGATTTCTTACCAGAGCTTAAGAGATTTAGAGAAACAAACACTGACCATCTTTGCTCTGTGGTGTGAGTTAAGATTCCCTTTGCTCCAGCATCGGGGAAACGAGCGCACACCTCGGAGAAATGGGATTTGGCAAACATCCTCCTGGAGCGGGTCTGTACAGTTGATGGAAAATTCATATTCCATTGAGTGAAACCTGATGCTATAGATCAGCTTACAGGCAGGAGGACCTGATGTTGATACAACTGCCTGAACACATCCTGCTGCTATTCCTCCCAGGAGGGAGCAGGACTGCTACCATCTTGCTTTAAAGAGAGGGTCCAAATCAACGTGGCCGGGTGGGATATGCCTAAAGGGTAAAAGACCTTTCGACAAACAAAATGTATCTTCACTTCTGGTTCAAAAAATCTTTGAGGGACACAGAAACCTTTTGAGAAACACGTACTGTGTGTGCAACCAGCCCTTCCAGTGGTGTGCAGGAGGGGAAGGAAGGTGGAGGGAGTTACCCCGTCACCTTCAACAGGCTGCTGGTAGCAAGTTGGGAGTTTGGAAGGAAAGAGGAAACAAGAAGCCCGCCCTGAATATGAATCCAAAGCAGCTTTCTGCAGCTGGGAACGGGTATTGCTTGTGCGGCCGTGCCTGCCAAGCGAGCAGTTAATGGTTCCTGCGGTGCACAGGCACCGTGAGCAGCCGTCCGTCCAAACTGGGAGATTTTAAGCAGCTGTACTTCATGATGTACGTAGGTTTTCAGCCTTCACTCTGCATTATTAACATTCCTCCTTTGGCCCCATCTATTTAAATTGTGACCAGTTCCAGAAACCCTGAATAACCCAAAGTGCTTCAGTTCGTGGAAATAGTTGCTTCTGCTTTCTCCAAAGGTGAGAGGCTAACATTCTCCTCAGAACACAGGTTATTAAAAAAAACCAACACCACCTGGCTCCGTGGAGCCTCCTCCCACTCCCCGTCCTCCCAAACTATCAAAAGGGCTTTTCTGGCCCTTTGCTCTCTGGCAATGCCTTGCAAATGACACTGTTTGTGTTTTTGCATCTGCATCCGGGCCGGCTCACTTGGTCGTAGCATCTCTGGGACAGCTTGACGCAGCCGGTGGCTGGCAGGTAGCAGAGCAAGCAGGGGAGCACCAGGGACAGGGCGCTCATGAAGGACCAGCGGGCACAGCAGTTTGAGTGGGAGCAGGAGCAGGGGTGGTCGGCGCAGGTGCCCTCGTCGTCCTCGTTGGTGCAGTGGTAGAAGACGCCCTTGACGAGACACATGCAGGTGGAGTAGTTGACCAGGTTCTGTGCCGAGCAGAGACACTCTTGGTTGCACACCCAGCACGACGGCAGAGTCCGGGGCAGCGCACACTCCTTGCACTTGCATTTCCCACAGGCTTCGCACAGCAGAAAGTGCTTGTCCAGTTCCTGAGACACGGGTCCCTTCAGGTCCAGGGGTTTGCAGTTAATCACCTTGGGCTGAATGCGAACTGCTCGGGGGGAGGACTGCTCTGCCACAGGCACTGGGGCCATGTGGTCCAGGAGCCTTTGGTCTGAGGATGTGCTGCTGCTGCTGCTGATGGAGCTGGGGCGCCCACTGAACGAAATCCAGGGATGGGTGACATCCTGCTCACAGCGCTGCAGGTGCTGGTTGGTCAAGACCAGTTCATGGGGGCCTCGAGGACGCTTTTGGGCTGCCAGGTGGGAGGCGGTGGGGTTGTCGGTGTAGTCGTTCTCGATGTGGGTTGTCTTCATCTGGTCGATCGGCAGGATGGTGAGCGGATGCTGCAGCCGCCCATAGGGGATCCGACTGTCCAGCAGGGGCTGGACCATCACAGAGTTGGGGACGACGGTGATGTTGTGGGGGATCCGGGGCTCCATTGAGAAAGCAGTCTGGCTACTGGTGAAAAAATCTGTGCTTAAGTATCCTGGGGGAAGGAAAGGAGAAAGAAAAGGGGTGGGGAGAGAGAAGGACCACATGGTTATTGAGGTATCCTGCAAGCCCAGCCCACTGGGGATCTTCACCGAGACTGGTTGTTATGTAGAAGGTCTTACAAGGTAGAGTCCAAGGGAGTCAGAACACTTGCCCAGGTATAAAATGCCTCCCTCTTCCTTTGCTACTGTGTTTCTCTCCCTAACCTTGGCTTCTGGTCCTGGCAGGGTTGCAGTCACAGCAGGCTCCTGAACTGCCCACTCAGGGGTTTTGCTGAGGCAAAGCACATCTCAGGGCTACTGGTGTATATACACATGTGGGTTTGCCAGCAAACTCCCTGAAATGACTTATCTAAGCTTTGGGGGTTTTTCCCAGTTGACCCTGATCCCTAAAAAGGATCCTTGCATCCCTGATGCAAGATTGTGGCTTGCGAGAGCATTGGCGTGGTACAAAGGTGCTTCGGAGCGTGGGGCTGAACACCTATCCCTGCTAACCCAGAATCTGCCTGTGGGAGGATGACTTGGTTTTGGTAAGGAAGTGTCCCATCTCCATTGGGAGCTGCTGATTCCAAAGGCTGCTTCATCTCTCCCGCGGGAGGTGGAAGCGCTTGCTCAGCATCTCGTCCGGTGGCAAACCACGGTGGGAGCCAATGGTGCAGCACCCAGAAGAGCACCCACATGGGCCTGGCTTGACCCATCACCTCACACAGGTAATGAGACACTCTTCTTCAGCCCACTAAGTGCACTAATATTTAGCTGAAGTGCTGTTTACCAGCCGTTCTGGCTGAGCCGTCTATTGCCGCAGTTTCTAATTTCATTGAAAGAGTGCAATTTATCCTGGAGTCGATCCAAAGATTCAGCAGCGGCGTAGGACAAGAAACCACAGGAAGTAACTAAACTTAAATCAAAGAACGGAAACGACTCGGTTCAAATTTAGAAAGTGCACATTGTTTTCTAGTAGATGTGCCATTTCCTCACGGGGTGACCTTTATTCATAAATAATATAATGCTGGAGATCAGTTGAAAGAAGGGGTGAGTAAAGCTTCAGAGCAAGTCACAGGAGGGGAAAAGCTGCTGGTATCAAGAAAAAGGGAGTAGTGAACAGCTTAAGGCATTGCCAGTTGTTTGTGTTCAACAAATTAACCTTCTCCAACAGCGTGAAAGATTTGGACTTGGCAGTGCTGGGTTAACAGCTGGACTCAATGATCCTAAAGGTCTTTTCCAACTGAAATGATTCTGTGATTTTAATATCACGGCAATCTGAAAAAATGTCAGGAAAAAATTGCATCCAACTACAACAAGTTATACACGAGAAGTGTGTGTGTGTGTGAGTAAACGTGTGCACTGCTGCAAGAGGACGTCCCCCCTAAAATTAACACAACACTTCAAAAATTGGGGTGTGAACTAATTCTGCATTTTTGCAAGGAGGAAGGGAAGCGCTTTTTTTACCCGCTGAAAAATGCTACGAGGGTCCGCGGTTTTATTTGCAAATCCTTGCTTTGATGGATCACTTGGCGTTTGGGGTTGAAAATGTGCTGCTTTTCCCGGGATCAATAGGAGGGAGGGAGGGCTGACGCCGGATGGGCCGGAGCGTGGGCAGGACGGCACATGCCTCCTGGGGATGCCGGCACCGCGTCCGGCCTGCCGCGCTCCTTTTGTCCGCTGCACAAGACCAGCAGGAAGAAGCGCTTTATCGAGCAGTAACGATGATTATTGTCATGCAGCCCTTATGCTGTTTCTCTTCCCCCAGTTAAAATTCTCTGCTGGGTCTTAGCCATTCATTTGAATTTTTTTTTCTTTTTTATTTCATTATTCATAGCTCGTTGACATCCTGACTGGAGGAACAAGAGAGTTTTTAAAGCATCTATTCCTAGTTACTGTATGTAAAAGAACAAAAGCAACCAATGATTCTGACAACTATGGGACACGCAGAGGGAAAAGAATTTGATTTTCTTTTGTGCATCAAAATCCAGTGTCATGATCTAAAAAGTATCTGCTGCAAGTCAGAGTTTAGCAAAATCATCAGTTCTGTGTCAGTTACATTTGCAGAGATATTTTGATTTCACAGGTTTTTTGGGGGTTGTTTTTTTTTTTTTTTTAAGGAGAAAGATGCAGCTGTTTTGGCTGCCAAGAGTAAGTGCAGCAGAGCTGATCTTAGATGGAAGGTAGCTGTAGGAAATGGTGGCTCACTGCACAGTGTTACCAGCCTGTCTGATCCTTCACGTCCCTGCCAGCACTGCCTTCGTGGCCTCTCCAGAATTTTTAAATCACCTCTAGCACAGGGCTCTATGTGCTCACTTCCACTTGTTACCAACTCTCTGGAATCTGCTCCACTCACCAGGTTTCAACTGTATCCATGGAGCATCATTTATTTTAAGGTGCCCTGTGTGACAGCACACAGAAGAGCTGCTCTGGCCAGGCAGTGACCTGGTTGTCCCCAGGACAGCACCTCTGTCCCAGGGTGGCACATTAAGGCTGTTCTGCACTGCTGTGGGGAGCCCCTCGCCCTGGCATGGGAGAGCAACACCCTTGGAGTTGGAATTTAGGCTTTAGATTAACTCTATAGTCACCCAGCCTGCAATGGTCCAGAGCCAGCAATGCCATCACATGGAAGTCATGTCCCTCTCCATTAATTTGGAGAGGGATTATAGCCACAGGCACTCTTAAAACACCCAACCCCCAGCACACAGACATGGCCATATGCAGGCAGACGTTAAAGATGGCTTATCTGAGATAATGCTAATCAAGATTTCAGAGTTAATTACCACAGAAAGGAGAGGCACCCTGCACTAAACACCACACTTGAGGATAGTTAATGTTAGAAGTTATTAATCAACTTATTTCAATATAAACCAGTTTCAAATTGTCTTTTTACCAGGCAAACTATTTCTGAAGGGCAAGGGAAGCCTGACACTGTGAACTCAAAGACCCTGCAGGTGTCTGGACACAGGGTCGACTTGGAAAAAACCTCTGGCATGAAGACAGACAAATAAGATCCAAGTCTCCCAATTCCCAGAGCCTTGTTCTGGACACAATGTCTCTCTGGCTGAAGATTGCCTTAAAACACCACAGATAGGCACCCTACTAGTTTTTGGTGCTTGGACACATGGTCCTTCAACTTCTGCCCTGCCCTCTTGTTCCTGTGTGGAGGGTTTCCACAGTTAAATACTCTCCCCTTTCAAGCTACTCTTAACAGACAAATATTTCTGATGTTTATGGAATTTTCTAAAGACCATGACTACGTTGCTGCTGCTGGTCTTGTCACCAGAAATTCCAGCAGTGCAGTGAGATCACTGGTGACAGATCCAGATCAAACACCTCAAGTGCTGAACTCAGGAGTGAGCTGAGTGGTGTTCATCCTGCAAGGAGGCTCTTCTCCCCTGGGATCTGCCCAGATGACAACAATGGCAATATTTTACGGTGTGGTTGCTTCAGTTTTTTGTCTGTGTGTGTCCACTGGCACGTGCCATGAGCACACCTTTCCATCAGCTGTTTGTGCTTTCAGCCTTATATCTGCATCCCACAAAAGGAAAGATTTCAGCAAAGGGCACTGGGCACACAGCGCTCCATCTCTCATGGCAAAGGAGGAATCCAGTCAGGTTAAGGATTTGTGCTGGAGCAGAAGGAAATCAAGAAGCCAGACAATTCCTGTGGAGTCTCACATGCTGTGATGTGCCTGCCTGGATACCTGCATGGGCCCTGGTGACTGCTGTGGACAATCCTCCAAGACATTATAACTTGACCTTTTCTGGTTGTTGTACATCCAGAAGCAAGACACCACTCCCCTCACCTCCCCACCAGGAACGACTGTGCATGTGGGGTGTTTGCCAGCAAGGACAAGGTTCCCTCGAGCAGCAACACTGGTAATGTTTGGGATGACCTGGCAGAACTTTAGACCTTGAAAAAGGGCAAGAGCTGAAGGGGCATAATTTTGAGGCTTCTTGCTCTGAAGGCAGTTGAGCAAGGAGGGGGTTCAGAGTGGTCAGTGGTGTCTTGTAGTTGCTATTGTTATGTCAGGTGTTGGAGTGACCTAATTGAGCATCTGGCTGGAGCTGGTGTGTGGAGCATCCCCGGGTAGATGTGGTGACAAACATGAGCCACTTGGTTTGGGGAGGGAAGAAAGAACAGGCTGGGCTGTCCATCTCCCTCTCTCTTCAACTAGAGTGCCTGAATCTGGCTGTGGAGCCAGCCTGGCTCACAAAGACAGGGACAGTTACCAGAGATGAACTGCCAATGTCAAACCCCCCAGGGAAGAACATTTCTGCTGGGGGGGCTCATTGGCTGTGCTAAGAAAGGACTGAGGTTCATGATGGCAAGGGCAGCTGGGTATTGCTTGCAGATATTGAATTCATTGCTCAGATTGAATAGATTTAATATAACAAGATGTGTCATCTACAGAGGATTGCGGATAAAAAGAAAGAGAAGGGATAGTAAAATAGAATAGGAGATGTAAGATACTTAAGCACCATAACTTAGCAAAAGCTATGAAACTTTATGCAGTGCCTTTGTCATCCACTGCACTAGACCAGCCTGGCTGTAAACTGTATTTCAATTGAGAAAAAAAGCCATACTGAATACAAAATTAATTAATTTTTCATAATTGGTAATTACAGATACAGCATTAACACAGGCATGAATTCACTGGTTGCAATTGTACAGGTAGTGTTCTTAAAGTAGACAATAGGAAGAAAAATTCAAGAGTATGTTCTTACATTGGTAATTTTTCATTCTTTATAGGTTAATGAAACAATGAATTTCTTTTCAAAGCAGACATGTCAACAAACTCCCATGCAGAGAGAAATTTCTCTTCCGCCATGCCATCCAGGGACTCACCACATACAATTTTCAAGTCAAAATATACTTCCTTCTAAGGGAGTAAAATTGGACTCAAAAGTCAAGTTCGTACACGTGCTGCAGTGTTTGTTTCATCACTTCATCAAGATATTGCCAATTTAAAATTACTGTTGTACTGGGTAATTACAAGTCCTAAAGTTGTAGGAAAGCAACTGTTATTGTAAAGTGTTTTGGTATTATTTTAGACTTGAAAGTTTTGTAAGATTCTTTAATCACATGAAATTAAAACAAAAGGCATCTCATGTTTTAATAGGTTTTCAGACTTGCCTACATAATTTTAGAGAAAGCTACATCCTTGTAGGCAATTCCATGAGAAGTCATATAAACCCCTGGGAAAGTTTGTTCTCATTAATGTCTTCAGAACAATTTTTGAAGCAATAAGGTTCTAACATCTTTATTTTCAAAGTAGAGTTGCACAACACATCTTCCAATTACTGGAAAACAAAATGGATCTTGACGTAAAAATCCAGTGAGTGCAGAAATGTATAACGTTTATAATTGTCTCAGTTACCCATTAGTTAATTTCATTAAGTTCTTTCTCACGTGTTTAACAACATTCCAGATGTTTGTGGTAACGAAAGAATCATGAGAATAATGGACTCGAGTCCAGAGGTGGGTCCCATGTGGAAGCAATCCTGGACAACCTGGCTGCTGTGACTGATACCTCCTCAGTGCCCACAGTGAAGTCAACAGGAAAATGGGAAAATGTGCTTCCACAACCACCTCCTCTCCACCTAGCACCAGGCACAATGCACCACAGTTTTACCCAACCCACTTTTGTTAAAGATGTGGAGAATTTCAATGCGGGTTGCTGACATAAAAATGTCTAAAGTGAACCTTAAATGTCATAGAAAAAAAAACCCAGAAGCCCCAAATGTGCTGCTTGGTGCGTGTTTGCTGAGAGAGAGACCACCAGTACGGTCAGGGAAGTGATGCAGCCACCAAAAACCCCTTCTGTCCCTAGTAATCTGTGAGCACCAGATCAGGGGCCACTTTATCTCTTTCTAATTAATTACACCTTAATTACACCTCGTAAGCAACCCATCCTTTCTGCTGTGTCTGAACAGCACCAGTGGCAGGGAAGAGGTGTTTGCCTCAGCAAACCAAGATTTCTCCTGGGGTTGCTGGTGCTGGATTGTCCTCTCCATGTCCTGTAACATCACTGCTGGCTCCTTTCTTGAGCCTGGACCTGTGCCCTGTAACATCAGGGAGCTGCTGAACCTGCTGGTTTGCCATGCTGCCCTTTGCCAGGGCAGTGGTGGCCAGTTTATATATATATTATAAATTATATTGTTTATAACAGTGCTAGGGAGATGGAGAGTAGTGGTGTGCAACGAGCCACCTTCTTAACATAGAATCCTTAGGGTTGGAAAAGACCTTTAAGATCCTCAAGTCCAACATACCATAAGCAGAGTAAAGCAAAACTGAGTTTTCAATAAGAATTTCCAATTACAGGTTTCCAAGAATTTTCCAGCTATTGAAGAATCACAAGCTTTTGTGAAGAAGGGACAGAAAAGTTACCGTGGACTGATAGAAGGCTGAGCCCTGCCCGATGGAGCCCTGCACTGGGATGGTGGTAAGACATCAGCTGCTCATTTAGGGATCTGCTGTGGGTCAGTGATGGTGGGTCAGACCACAGAGCTCTGAGTCTTGGTACCTAACAGCCAGATATCACACCTCCTCTTGGTTACTATGATACTAGACCTGTATTAGATCAGATATCAGGAAGAAATTCTTCCTTGTGAGGGGGCTGAGGCACAGGTTGTCCAGGGCAGCTGTAGCTGCCTTATCCCTGGAAGTGTTCAAGGTCAGGTTGGATGGGCTTGGAGCAACCTGGTCTAGTGGAAAGTGTCCCTACCTTGGGCAGGGGGGTGGAACTTGATGAGCTTTGAGGTCCCTCCCAACACAAACCATTCTATGATCCTTTTATCAATGAAAAAGCTGGATTACAGTCTCTGGAAGAGGCATTACAGTCACCTCATTAACATACAGGCAGCAATAGCTGCAGTAAATGTACTGCAGAAATCCATCTATTTTCTCTCTGTATGGGACACACAAATTTCTGAAACAATAGTGCCACAGGAAGAAAACAAGAAAAGCAATAGAATATCTAGTCTTAATGGAAGAAATTAGCATAATTGAAAACAATATACTTTGAATAAGTATAATTCCAAGGGCAGGCATATATATTTCAAGGTCTGTGCAAGCCAAGACAGTTTAGAATTGATGGTAACCAGTGCAAAACCAGAATGATCACGACTAGTCTCTCTCCTCCAGTGATTTGGTTGAAAATCTTCTCTAGAACCTTGGTCACAGCTGCACCTGAGCTTTGGGAAGTGCACAAACCCCTTTGCTGGCTCTGCACAGTGCTTGGAGGCCAGGACCCAGCAGTGGTCCACAGCTCCTCCTTACAGCTGTTTGGAAATGAGGGAATAGCCAGGATGGGCACTGGAAATGAAGCCAGGGTGTCTGGTATCAGGGCAATCCTTGCTGTCAAAAATTACCAGCAAGGGGAAGATCCACAGGGCTTTGGAGAGTGGATGCACCAAGTAGGGCGGCTGGGGCTGGAGCTGGGGCTGGAGCTGGGGCAGGGCGTGGACTGGGCAGGATGGTGAGGGACAGTGAGCTGAGGGACAGGGCTCACTCCCACCCAAGTGATCAATAATGGATTCGTTTCCTGAGGCCCAGCAGAGGAAGAGCTGGTGATAAGGGAGCAAATTCTATGATTGCCTTTGTTTGGAATTAGGGACATCCTCTTGTGACAAGGGACACTCTGCTCCTGATGCAAGTCAAAGGCTTCAATAAAAGCTTTTATTGAGGGAGACAACACTTGGAGTTAAAGGAGACCTTGCAGCAAGCACATGTTTTTAATGTGGGATTAAGAATAATTCATAAGGTTGGAGTTCATTAAGACTGAGTTAGGCTGTCTGGATTTTGAGTTGAACTGTAAAAGCTTTAAAAAAATGGAAAAAAAAAAGCTTTTTTTCCTGTAAAGTGTGTATTAATATTAACAAAATATTGACATGCATTCTTTTTGTTCCCCTCCTTAGCAGCCTTATCTAGCTAGGGCCAGCTAGAATTTTCTCTACAAGTAATAAGGGGAAAAAAAAAAAAATTAGAAAGCTTATTAGGGAAACCTGCCATTTTTAAAACGAGACACTAAATTCTTGCCAGAGCATGGAAATTCAGAAGCTGGGAAATGAGACCTGTAGACTTCCAAGAAGCTGTCTCTGTCCAGCTGAAATCTGTTCCTATGGTGCGAGTGAATAAAGCACATTTTGGCCCACTGACGTTCAGATCTCTGGGCACTCAAGTTTCTTAGTCAAAGCTTTTTATTGGATAAGAACATTTCTTCTAAGGTCAGAAAATTAAGTTCAGATATGATGCATTAAGCTAATAGTACTAAATGATAACCACATTAGTTGGATTTTGTATTTCCTTAAGGAAATATGTTGTATTGCATTTAAAAGGGATAAAACCCAAACATTTGTGCAACTGTTTGCCTATAAAAAGGTAGTTTTTAGTACTGGGCTGAATTTGAAAAGTTGTATGGCAATATGATTAATGAGTTTTTTTGCTTTTACGGTTAGTGTTTTTTTTTCCCCAAAACTGTCAGAACTGCAAATTAATTATTACTGTAGTGTTGCAAGGGATGTGCATTTGATTTCACCAGAATTTTTTTTTTTTGGCCGGGGGGGGAGGGGATGGGAATTGCTCTTTGAGTTGTTGCATTTCCCAGTGTGATTTGGGAATTAGTCATGATTCCAGGAAAACAGCTTTTGTTTTGCTGTTTCGGGAGGAGAGCAAATAATTTCTCCCCTGCACATACCTCATGGAGAATTTCAAAAGGACTGCAGTATTCAGAAATGGTCCTTTTAATTTTATAATCCCAATACAGAGTCCCTTCCAGCAACAGAAAACACAGTAGCCCATGGAAAACGGCACATTTATCAACGAGACATCCCCAGTGGGGTTCCAATAACTGAGAACAACCCCTCCTCCTGCTATCATTCATTTTTATATGGAGAAGGGGGAAGCCAGTCCTCAGGATCATTGTGATTCCGTGCACAAATTGTAGCTTTATTCTTTAACCCAAAATAAAGGGAGAGAGGGGAAGCTTTAATATTGGGAAAGCTGAGGTTCTCTTTACCCAATTAAAAAGCAATTTCTGAGCTGATTCTTGCCATACTCTCCCCTTGGCATGGTATGGAAGAAAGGCAGCAGCTGGAGAAGTTTTAAACAATCTAGAACATGCCTTTTCCACTCTGGATAATGCAGGGATGCTTTTCCTTTTCTCTTCCTTTCTCTCCTTCACCCTTTAAGGAAAAACTTTGGGCTATAAAAGATTTAAATCATGAAATCAGACCCTTGGTCACTCGAAGAAAAAGAGTGAAACCTTTCTCCCCGTGATTAACACTGATATTCATTTGCACTTCCATTTCCAAGGTCTGCATTCCCAGTCCCGCTTTCCTCTAAGACCTTAGTGCCTTTTATATGCCCCTTTCTGTTTTTTCCATTCCCCTCCTGATAATGAATTTTCAGAACATGTCGTCTCTAGGCTTGTCTTTCTCCTGTGACGCCAGGACTGGTACCAGAAAATAAAATCCTGTCTTATCTTTGCTACGCAGTTGGTAGAGAAGAGCAGCCAGGACAGGTTTTTCCTCCACATATAGTATGTTTCATATATTATATGAAATTATTCCAGGTACACATTTTTATTACTCACCTAGCCTCTAAAATACATCACCCATCCAGATTTTAAACAAGTGTACAGCAAGGCAGGGGAGACAACAGTGATGGAATAAGGCACTGAGGCCAAAAAAAGGAAAAAAGACTTGTATGAAATAAAATGCTGAAGAGCAAAGGTCATGCAGGAAAGGACTGACACACGAGTGGCTGATCTCTGAAGTGTCCTATTATGGAGACAGCTCAGAACTACTTGACACTAACAAGACAGGGCTTTGGAAAAGAGAGGAAATGCATATAATCCATTTTCATATTCCATAGCAAGAAATATCCAATTCTGACCTGTCAGGCCAGGTGATCATGTATTTATGCTCCTTTTTGGGGAAGGAAGAAGGGATGAAGGACACGCCATCAGCAGAAAAAAGACCCTTATTCTGCTGTAAAACCCTGCAAACAAACCCGACACAAGTGTGGTGAAACCTGCCTGCCATATATGTACAGCAAATGCAGATGTTGATGGGAGAACGCAGAAAAGAGGTATAAATCAGAGACACAGGAACACAAATGGAAATTCTGCAAGAAAGAGGATATTTCTCCAGAATGCCAAGTCTCCTTTAGGTTGGGAAGCACCAGGCAGCTCTCCACTGTACATGATTATAGATAATCACTGTTAGAAAAGTCATAACCAGAAACATGCTCATGATCAGTATCTGTAAGGAGCAGCCAAACACATCTAGAACGAGCGCAGGATTTTCCCTCGGGGAGCCGGCTTGGCTTTTTCTACTTAAAACATTTTAACAATCGCTCGCAAGCGCCGATCTCGTACTTACTTTAAATAATTCAGCTAAGACCATCTCTCCATAGGCGAGTTAATCCCAAATGCGAGGCGGGCGAAGGGGGGCCGGACCCGGGAGAATCCTGGCAGGAGGCGGCAGGGACCTGCGAGCCGCGGCGCTGTCAGCGGCGGCCGGCGGCGCTGCAACCCGCCGCCTGCCTGGGAAAAATGGCTAGTTTTTATGAATGGAGGGCAGCGGCCGCTCCTGCGCACGCGCACGGCCGCCCGACTCTATGAAATGGGTGGGCACCGCGGCGGCACCGCGCATGCTCCGCTGCCTTTTAAATGAATGGGGGCTGGAGGGGAGCGCGGATGCGGCTCCCGAGGTTTTGTGGTTTTTTTTTTTTTTCTTTGCTTTCTTTTTTTCCTCCCCCCCCTTTTTTTTTTTTTTTTTTTTTTTTAATGAATGAAGGGCAGCGGCAGCTGCGCATGCACCGCGCCCCCGCCGGGCTGGAGGTAACGGGCGGGGGTGGGGGCACCGCGCTCCCTGCCGCCGGGGGCTACCGCCGACACCACCCCCCCCACCTCTGGCCCTTTCCCGGGAACAGCCGTGAGGGTGCCCCCGGCCCCTCGGGCACCCCCAAGCCTCCTCAAGCCGCCCCCCCGGCCGGCCCATACCCCGCCGGCAGCGGGGCGAGGGGCGGCAGCTCGGGCAGCGCTTCCCGGCGGGAGCCGGGGGTGTCCCGCGCTTGTGCGGCCGCGGGGGACAGGGACGCGTTGGGCTGGAGGATCTGGCGATCCCCGATTTAAGGGTGTGCGACCGTGAATGAGGAGATGAGAATGATTCTCCCTTAGCGTTCGGCTTCGTTTCCCTGTTCGTTCCTTTCACTGCAGCATCGTCACACACCCCGGTCCATCCCCTGTGCCTTGCGGCTTGTGGCAATACCTAGATGAAAATGCAAGCACAAACCCCAGCTGCGCGTTGTGTGTGCAACCTGTAGGTTTATTTTATGGCTCTTATCTCTTGAGAAGGAGAGGAGGGGGCTTAGAGCTGTGTAGGTTACGCAAAAGCATCGAGAGGGAGAATCTGTTTCATGGACGTGAGGCCATTTATGTGCCGTTCTCAGCTTTGCAATTTTGCCCAATGTTCAGCTTTTTGTACATCCTGTCGGACCTCACCCCAGCGCTCCGCAGGCTGTGGGAGGCAGGTCCTCGGGGCCAGATTTTCTAATGATCCTTAGCAAACCACTGCTATTCTGCTGCTCCATGTTGAGCTCCCCTGAAAACCCTGCCCGAGGCGTGTGCCGAGAGCTCCGAAATGTCTTTACGTGCTCCAGTTCCGTTCAGCAAAAGGAGATCTCAGTTCCCAGCTGGCGCGGAAGCAGCTGCAGGTGGGGCCTCGGGGCGTGCAGTCCCTCAGGATCCTCAGAGACAGGTTGCTTTACGCTGAAAATGCATTAATGATGCATTTTTAATATATTTGAAGAGTCATCTGCAGAGTACAAACCGAGACCCTGCTCATTTCCTGCCATATTTATGGCATGTATATTTGAAACCTTGCACAACGCTGAAAAAATACCTTTTATTTTTTTCGTTCTAATGTGAACAATGTATCTTACTGCAGGTACGAAACAAGGAAGATTTCTTTCTCCAAGAAAGATTTCTCCCTCTAAGAGTGTGTGCTTTAGGGCTGATCATTTCGTTACATGTGCATTTGTCTCTGAGGGCAGAGATATTTCCAAGTGGAAGCCGTGTTATGGGTCATGGGCAAATACAATTTAACAAGGAAAGGACAGAAGATGGAGACTCTCTAAAGAACAGCTTTTCCAGAGGGGTACATAAAATGTTACTAGCCTTCAAATCCACTAGATGGGTAGAAAATAAAATAGAATGTGGTTGGTAAAAATGTTGCTTTGTTACTGGTTATGTTCTTTGCTGGAAGGACAGCCAGGCATAGAAATTCGATGTCTGTGATTTTGGAAACTGGCAAATAAATAGATAATGGAAGAAAATACAATTTAAAAAAAAGCTTATACAGAGAAAAAAAATTAAAAAATAGCATCTTGCTATATTTAGTGCTGGAAACCAGCTCAAAGATGAGAGAATCGAATTCCTAAGCACAAAAAAAAAAAAAAAATAAAAAAATATCTCATCCCATCATTTTACACCACTGGCACAGGATAAATTCTGCACCTTGATTTGAGTGCTGCCAGCGTGCAGTAACATTGCAGCAGTGGGAGAGTCAAGCATCTCTGAACCAAAGGCTTTTATCTCTGAATGCTGAGTTCTGTATTCCAGGGCCAGATGCACAATACACGGGGGGAAGTCCTTTGTTGCAGTACACTGAGCATCTCCCCACGAGACCCGGCCGCCTGCGTGGCGACGGCAAACGGCTCCGTGGTAGCAGGGAAGGCTGACGCTGTAATTACACAGCAGCTCCAGGCACAGCCCAGCCAGACCCTGCCCTCCTGACAGAAAACCCCAGCAATAAAACTGAAAAAAGGAAATCAAAATTATTATTCGTGTGTGGAGGGGTGAGGAGGAAATGGGGTCTGGCTGTATGGTTCTAGGGAGAGAAAACTTGGAATATTGCTGGTATCACTGCAGCTTGATGGAACCTTTTTAAGCATGGAATTGTGAGATTGTAATTCTTGGAGTTAATTCACCTCTTCCCTCTCCCTCTATCCTTAACATACATTTAAAATATTTGATTAACTGTGCCCTATGGACAGAGGTTTTTCTTGCTAGATCTTACTCTGGTTGATACGCTCAGGCTTTGGAATTGCATGTGGATTCCTCCAATTCCTGTTTGTACCAGCGGACTTGGGTCTGGGTCAAGATTCTGAAGCTGAGCTGTGGGTCACTGAAGCAGAAGCCCGGCGTGAGGGTGGTGGATAATCTGCACTCTGGAGCCTCCTGGCTCCTCTGACTTCCCTCTGCAAACAGGAGGATCTGGAAATGCCTGAACTGCAGTGCTGGGAGGGCTGATGTCTCCCCACCTCTGCTGCACACCTGGTGCTCTGCTCTGCTTCCCAAATCTCCCCAGTTCTTCTGTGCCTGTAGGGAGGAGACTGTCCTTGTAACAAGGGTTCTGGGGCTGATAGAGTGCCAGGGAGGAGCACTGTGTTATCATTGTGGGATTCTGGAAGCTGAGGCTGTAAGAGGAATAAGACTTATCCTGGGACATGTAATATGCTTATACATGTTGGCAGTGCTCATGATACCAAACTCTACACTCCTTTCTCATGCAGGAAATGAATTGCTCACTCATTTCATGCACATTTAAACCCTGAAATGGCTGTAGATTTTTTTAACATGATTTCTTCCCTGGGATGAATTGTGGCACTGCCACACTTGCCTTGCCCCCTCTGAAGTTCTTTAATTTTGTTCTTGTATATCCATGGAAAAGCCCGAGTGGCCTGGGAGAGCTGGGTCTGTGTGAGTGCCTGGCAGCCACCGGCAGCCAGCTCCTGGGCTCCCTTCGGAGCAGCTCACGTTGGAACGTGGTTCTCCAGATCTGGCTGTGCGAGTGTGGGCTGGCAGAGCTCCAGGCAGGGCGTGTGTGTCTTGGCCCAAAGCTGGCGGTTTAAGGAAATGCAGGGTTCCTAATCTGCCATCAGAAAAAAGCAAATATGCAGGCAATTTAGGAAAGTGAAAGTGCAACCCCCCGGGGAACGCGTAACTCTGGCTTTGGAGGCGTTCTGAATGTGTAGCCATGTTCTGTCTTAAATCTTTGGCCACTTGGCATTTTACTGTCTTTAAGCTGGATCAGGAGCAGATGTGTAGACTTTATCTGCTGAGGTTTTCGTGTTCCTCCAAATCCTTTCTGGCTGGTGTTGGGAGGCTTACGGTAAGTCGGCGTGGAAGCAGCACTCCTGCGTGAGGAAGTAGCTAATTCCCTGTCTCAACTGATACTGCATATGGAATTTTCTAATTTGCTGGCACTGTGTACAAGTTATTATGGAAAAGTGGTTTGTAACCTTGGAACCAAAGGGTGCCCATATGGATGGTTTTACCCTCTGTTGGTGATACAAGGAGAAGAACTTTTTCCTTCTTGTTATTTGTTAATAATTTCTGTGTAAATTTTAGTGTTGGAAACTGTAGATTAAAATTTCCTATTAGTAATGAAAAAAGAGAATTTCAGTTTTTTTATCACCTAACTCTCAGAAATACTTGACAAAACCTGGAAAACTGAATGTTTATCTCTTAATCCACTGACACAATATGCACCTTACATGGAAATGCATTGCTGCAAAATCCTTCTGGGGCAGCAGCACATATTCCTGATGTGTTAGATGCTTGTGATGCCTCTAGCCATAGGGAGAGTAGGAAAGATTATCCTACTGATAATGTACTGATGTATTGTGCCAAATATTTGTCATACATAAGTCAGATAAGTAGTTTGGATGTTGCTATAGGAATTCCCCTCCCCTTGTACATTGCTACCAGCAGTTACTGTGCTGGTCTGGAGATAAATAAGAGGGGGTTGGTGTGGAATGACAAAAATGTTGGGAAAACGGTGGCTGCTGTTGGCAATGGTATTGTGGGCTCTTGGTTGCAACCTGAACTGGGTCTGTGCTGAGATGCCAAACAGAACTCAGGTGCTACAAAAGAGATGCCAAACAGAAAACAGAAGTGCCTGTTTAGCTGTGGAGATATTGGGCTGAGTGCAGGTCTCACAGGGCTGTGTGTGAGCTGAAGATTGGAGGAATCTGGGAGGATGGGAAATGATTGAGCCTTTTGTTCCCCCAGGAGATGCCACTTCTCACGAGCTTCCTTCTGGATTCCCCCGGCCTCTGCAGGAAGTAAGCCCACCATTGTAACCCAGAAAGGATGGATGTCACATTATCTGTATGTGTTGGGTAGAGAGAAGTGCTGGGCTCATCTGCACAGCAACACATCATGGAAGTGTTCCTGTGGTTTATCTTGCTGCCTTGAAATGCCCTGGAACAGAGCAGGGGCCTCTCCCCCACAGCCAGGCTCCCCAACACAGGGCAATGCATCCCCTTTCGTTATGAAATCACCTCATAAACTCTGTAAACTGCCCTGGGGGTGACTAAGAATCGTTATCTCTGTTCCAAATGAAGCTCTCGCAGCCATCCGCTTCTGCGGCACAGATGAAAGGTCTGGCCTTCCTCCTCTCTTATCAGGCACCTGTTGTTGTATCCAGACATTACTCACATCCTTGGAGTCACATCTTGTTTTGCATAATTAACGCCAACTGTTTCATTTCCTTCCTTCCCTTGTAGTTCTGCTCTGTGGCCTTACCTGGCTGTGGAGACGTTCAGTGTTATTTTGAGTTTTAACACAAGGAATGGAAACTGGCTTTGGTTTTCTTTTCAGGGAAGACGTGAATGTTTTACTCAGGTATAAGGGATGGTTTTTATCTTGAACTGGTGCTGCAGCTACACTCTGTGGTGGGAAATTCCGTACCAATTCCTTATGAGTGGTATAAAAAGACCTGAAGTAAACCTAAACAAAAGTCTGTGCAGCAAAGTTGGACTCAAAAAGTGGTAAATCATAGAATCCTAAAACGGTTTGGGTTGGAAGGGAAAGCTCATCTCATTCCAACCCCTGCCATGGGCAGGGACTCCTTCCACTAGACCAGGTTGCTCCAAGCCCTGTCCAACCTGGCCTTGAACATATAAGGCATATAAGGGGTTTTTTTTGAGGGTTTGGGTGTTAAACTTCTTTATTTTTTATGAGTGTATCTGACTTGTCTGGCAACTTTAATTCCACCTGAGTGCACTATCTTTTGCTTTTGTTTTTTTGAGTTTTGCTGTTTTGAAGATGTTTTCTGATTTATGTTTGCCGTGTGGTGGCTGTTTTTTTGTCTCAAAATCTGAACTCAGTATGTCAGAGCAATTTGCCATTCACTGAGATCAAAAAATCCATTGAGATAAATGCAAGTTCTGCAGCTGGTACCTGACCAGGATGTGGATTTTGGACTGGCTGCTCTGCAGAGCTGCAGTTTGCACAAATCCTCAGGGCAGAGAGCAGGTACAGCCTGGTTGTAATGGATAAACAGGACTCTGAGACTGCTGTGATCCTTCCTGCTGTCCAGCTGGCAGAACAGCAGCGCTTGTTATCAGGCAGAGATTCTAAGTCTGAGATATGGATTTTCCCATCTTAGGCTCCAGGTCTGAAACTGGACCTGCTGCTCAATCTTCTTGGAAGGGCTGTTCGTTATTTTCCAACCTACAGGACTCAGGCATTTGATAGTACATCAGTGAGGGAAATATTTCAGCCACTTCTGATTGACTAGATCATCTCAAGGACCATAAGCTGGGAATATGTCTATTTTTTTTTTCTGAATATTTATTTACAGTTCAGGTCAATAGTCTCCAGAAACACAATTCTGCTTACAAACGAAATTCCTGGGCTGCATTCCCAGGCGTTCCCATGTGACTCGAGCATTTTTAGCAACTAAGTGAACAAATGCAAACATATTTTCAGGGCAGGGGAAGTGTTGCTATCCACATTCTCTGTGAGTGCCTGGGAGCCCTGGCCCCAGATCTCCTGAGATGTGACAAGTCAAAGGTCCCTTCTGTGAAGCTTCCCGTGTCTGGGGACCCTGGCAGGTCTGCCAGGGGAGCTTGGCTGTCCTGCAACTGAGTAATGCAAATGGAATAATTCCTCTGTCCCATGTCCCCACTGGACATGTGGAGCTTTATGGGGATGCAGGAGCTCGATGGGTGGGGGACATGGGCAGCCCAGCTCCTCTCTCCCATAGCCCAGTCTGTGAGTGCTCAGCCCTGCAAGTTTTAACAAGCCTACTCCTGAAATACCCTAAATTGTGGGAACCCCCTTGGGCCCGCCAGAGGCTTCACTCTTGTCCCTTTTGTCACCACCTGTTTGGGCAAATCTGCCCAGCTGCTGCCAGATGTGGCCAATGGCCTTGATGGAGGCAAGTGGTCCCCTGGCAGGGCACAGCCTGTCTCTGCTGGATCTGGAACAGCTGGGAATTGTCTTTCTGAATGGGTTGATGGGCTTGGGATAGGTGTATATTTGCTTTTTAAATGCCAGGGAAGAACTGATGCCACCAGCTGGTACCTACTGGCTCAGCGCTCTCAGCACCCGGTCACTTCACCTGTGACTAAGAAATGAATTTTCATATGGAGGAAATGATGTTCTCTGGAAAACAAAGCAACACTGTGGAAAAGTCCTGACCTTAAAAGTCATGTTGACCATGCAGCAGTGCTTCACAGGCCTCTTGGTGTCTGTATTGCTATAGCAGGCCAGTCTGAGCCTGAAAATCTGAGTATTGGGATTGTTCTCACTTCTCCAGTCCGTGAAGAGAGCTACAAATTATTGACAGCAGCCTGAGAAAATGCTGCATCCTTTCCTGAAACCCTTGCTAGTACCCAGATACGTTTTGAATATGAAACCCTCTAATTCCTTCCTAAGAAGTCACATAACTTTTCACTGCAGGTTCCATGATGTAACTAATGAACAGCAAAGCAAACACTTAGATATCAATTGGCTTTTTGCACATATATTGAAGTGATCAAAAACAGACAGCAACTCAATCTTTGTTTGACAGGGATAAGGCCTACCTTCCACATGATATAGACAGGGATGCTGATCACAAACAGCCACACTGAATTAATGTATCTGCACAAAAGGTCAAATAAGTTACTGTTATATTCTTGCTTTTCCCCCCTTCTGCAGAATTGAGCTTTTCCCAAAAATGAACTACATCAAAACGATCTCTGAGGTCTCTTCAGTTAAATAATCTATTGCCAGCTTTAAAATATTTTTTGCGACCAATTAGTTTTGATTTGTTGGGTAAGTTGTTGGGGCTGTTTCTTTTAAAAGAGCTGAAGTCCTGCAATGCAAATGGCTAAATCACTGGATCTGACAGCCAGATTGCCCAGGCACCGTGAATGTCTCTTTCCTCTTTCATTTCTGGCCTGCAGTTTATGAAACTTGGAGCAGAAAGGCACATATGTAATCCCAGTGTAGCTGCTGCAATGGTTAATGGTATTACTGTGGAGTAATTTCTGTTATTTCTGAGGTTAAAGTTTAAAATGCAAGGACTTTGCTGAGGTGGTTGTCTGCATGCTGTGGGTAGCAGGGGCTGTGTGAAAAACAATTGGGTTGGGGTTTTTTAATACCATAAAATCATTCAGTACTGTAGCTCTTTGCTGGTTCCCCAGGATTGGTGATTATTAACTAACTGCATATTTTAACTAGAGCTCCTTCGAGCCCTGTAACATCAATATGGTTTGTGTGGCTCCCATTTTCAGTCCCACACAATCATTTTTAACTCGTTTTGGTTTTTGGAGTCAAGTGTCTCTGTAACACATATCACAAAGGAAAAGGGTGAAATGTAACATTTCATTCGTGATTTATAACTGCTGAAATAAGTTGCAAGTGGAAATATTCCTTCAAGTTAAAGCTCCTTCAGGAAAGTACTGTTCTTTGGGGAACTGGTGCAAATTTGTTCCAAATTAAGGTTTAGTGTGAATGCTCCAGTGGGTTGATAGTGTGTTTTCCTCCCAACATCGCCTTGATGGACATAGGTGAGGGGGATCTCCCCCTCCCTGCAGGATCAGCTCTGATCCCCCTGTTTTTCCATCCCTCATATGTTTACTCCTCCACAGGCTATGGCAGTAGAACAAAATCAACCCGGCCCTTCCCTCTTTGAAGTATCGTTGGGTATTACAGAGTCACATAATTGTATATAATTACCATATTCTAACACTTAAATATTTTCCTGACTAATTTCCTCCTGTCCCTGCTTTGAAAATACCCAGATTATATCCATTAAAAACTTACAGAAGGAAAATTTGGGATTTCAAAGGAAATTTTTTTTTTTTTTTGCACTTAAACCCCACTTTTCATTGTGGCCTTAACCTGTTGCCTTTGACAAAATTACTGGGGTTTAGTGTTCCGTAGTGGTTTATTTTTTTCTTTAAAAACCCCATCAGCCCACAGCACCCTCATGTTGTATATCAGGATGTTATGACAGCTTTGCTGGGCCGAGTCCAACACTTGATGCTCTGTCAAAATACCCATCGTTTCCTGTAGTTTTGCCTAATTAATGGTGCAGTAATGTGGAAACTTAGAACAGCACCAGAAGGAAAAGTAAATGTAAATGATTTGCCTTTAATGGATCTCAAAAGCTTTTTTTTTTTCTTGCTTTGTTACTTATGAGCTCTTTATTGGGCATCTTCTTGTTCTTCCTTTCTGCTGTTCCTGGTTCTCTTCAGAGTTTTTCTTTATTCCTACAAGTCAGTGACTTACCAATGCCAGGGACATGCAGCATGAAGATGAACAGCTCAACACCTTTCAGGTGATGGATTTACTCAGCACAGTAATTAGCCTTGCTGCTGATGAACGAAAGCAGATAGTATTTGAAATTATTAAGAGTTTGCTTTTCAAAGATCTGGTTTTTTGGCCTCGTGGGGGGCAGATGGGAAAGCACCATGTCAGTTCTGGGGTTTGGCAGGAGAATTCAGGCTCAGGACCCCTGTGCTGTTCTGAGAAGCCCCAGTACAACATGGGGCGATGTATGGGAAGCTCTTCTGCAAGCTGGTGCCATGTGGGGGTAGGAAGTGGTCAACTTTGTGTCACTTTATCCAAGCAAACTGTTCAGTATTTGAATGTAGTGTTGACTTTAAGGTACAGAAAGGTAAAAACATGGGACCAGGGTGAGTGGTGTTGGTAGTTCAGGGCTTGCTGCACCCCCTCTCTGCAGGGTCCAGGTCCTTCTTGGCCCTTCCCAGCAGTGGCATGTCCAGGCCAGCCTTGGACAACCCTCTTGAAGCTGGCTTGCCTCCTTCCACCTCTCCTTGCCACACACTCTTGGTTATCAGGATTTTCCCACACCTCGAAGCCTGTGTCCTCTGCTGCATTTTAGCACTGTTACAATGTTGTTCATTTAATACCATCCTTTTGTTTGTGCCCTTCCTCAGCTTCCTACTCTTTGAGTAGAATACTGGTAGCTTGGGTAAAGCATTTCCAGAGCCTTTTTTTCCTGCTGGGATTGGTGGGGGTGAAGTGAGTCTCAGAGCAGTCGGAAAGGTGGACATGGAGTGACAGGACAGGTGGAATCGATTCACATTGACAGAGGACAGGGTTAGATGGGATGTTGGGAAGAAATGCTTCCCTGTGAGGGTGGGGAGGCCCTGGCACAGGTTGCCCAGAGAAGCTGTGGCTGCCCCATCCCTGGAAGTGTTCAAGGCCAGGTTGGGCAGGGGCTTGGAGCAACCTGGGATAGTGGAAGGGGGCTGTAATGAGATGAGCTTTAAGATCCCTTCCAACCCATTCTGTGATTGAACAGGATCTAATTGGTTAAGAAAAGGCCTGTGTAGCCCCCAAGTCAAAGAATCCTCACTCAGGTGCCCTGCAGAGCCACGCTGGCATCAACAGGAGCCTCCACCCTCCCCAAGCCCAAGGTCAAGGGCACCAGCTCTGCTGCGAGGCCGGTGCTGTGTGTGCCAAGACCTGGGAGGACGCAGGGACGAGCAAGCAGAGTTTGCTGATCCTGTTTTACGGTGTTTTGGTTAGCTTAAAAATATTTTGTTGTGAGAAACTCCAGATGGATGTGGATGTTCTCAGGGGTGGAGGGAACAAGTGAAGGGAGAAAGTTAGTCATCGTCCTGGCAGGCGAGAGGCAGCGAGGACAAGCACTGAATGATGCACAGGGCAAAAATAGCCCGAGTTCCAAATGTAATGGGATGTGACGGTCGAGTTCCTCTGAGGGAAAATACTCTGAAGTCCTTGTGCACGTCTCGCAGGCGTTTCGGTGCACAGCGCAGTGCAGGGGCTTTTCTTATCTGTGGGACAAACAGGAAATGGTTGAGAAATGGAAAACTAGACAGGAGGAACTGGTGTAAAAATATGTAACAGCTTTCTGGTCCAGAATTTTTGGAATGATGAGATTTACGTTTCAGTCCCACCTCAAACCCCACTTTTTCAGTTTAAAAGCAAAGTCCTCTGTCCACCTAATGGATGCTAACGCTTTCCAAGACCATTGAGTTATGTCTGGTATCCTTTGAAATGGTTAAAGTTAGAAGGGAAAAGTTATTTGTAAAAATTTTGACCTATTTATCCGTTGGTTTTGTGAATTTCTTTTCATTAAAGCATGTGTTGCAAGAGATTGGAGATTTCACCTCAAAATTTGTCTCAGTTATCAAAGTAATTAGAAACAGGATGGATCAAGTCTAGAAATAACCCTGAATTTTCATAGTCAAATCAAATCTTGGCCTCCAGCATTGTTAGGAATGTTAAATTCTCATAGTTGATCTGTGAATTGACATCCCTGACAGGAGCTTGGCAGCTAAAGGGGCAGGGAACCCTCGAAATTTTTTGTCATATCTAGACAAATTCAGTGATATGAATAATAAAATTATGTGGATTTGTCCTACTGAAAGATCCTGAGGGTATTTTAGGTAGGAGGCCCTGGTCCAACTGCTCCATGGGCTCAGCTGAAGGGCTTTGATGTTGGAAGCTCTGAAGGGTGTGGGGAAGGTTTTGCTGTTGCTCTTCAGCAATTTATAGTGAGATTTGTAGAGTAGTGAAACCAGAGGTAGAATGGAAACGACCACCTCTCCTGGTTTTCACATCTTGTGCAGGACCTTACCACACAACCACATCTTTTTCCAAAAACATGCACTTTAGGGGGATGTCACTTGTTTCTTTTCTGTCCCAAGCTCTCTGATGAAGCCCAAAGTAACTTTAGCATCTTTGACAAGTCAGTTTTGATTTGTCTAGCAGGAACCCCGAAAGATTGTTTAAGGACAACCCTAAAGAGGGACTGTCCAGCATTTGCATGCTCTGCCAATCCTACAGCATGTCTGTGTTAGTGACGGAATTTCTTTTTTTTACTCTATATTTGATTATCTTTGTGCTTTTAAACAGAAAGTATTTAGTGTCAGTGCTGCAGCATCCCCAAAGTGCCCAATGTTTTGCCGGTTGGATATTTGTGATCGGCGTGTTCCGGACGTGGCTTATCCCCATTTAAGGTTTTCATGCCTCAGGGATTGGATCGACTTTTTTAATGGAACAGTGTGTATCTCCAGTGGAAGTGTTTTTGTTTTCAAAGTCAAGCAGCACATTGTGGACACATGGAAGTGTGTGGCTTTCAAAAAACCAACCACTATTTATGGATGGTTAAAGAGCTGGCGTCGGCCAGTTTGGAGTATTTTTAGCACCAGAGAGTTGACCATTTGATATGGGAGGATTAGGGCTTGATGAACTGGAGGCTGGAGATTCCAGCTTCAGGTGTTGTCATTTGTTCCTTGGAGATGGAAAAGCCCTGGACTATTAAAGTACTGTCTCTCTAGCTCAGGAATAGCAAGTTAAAGTGTCCCAGGAGAAATTAGGATCTCATGCCACTCAGACAGGCTCAAGGTATTGCACAGTAAGCTTGATCTTAGCCCAAAACAAAACCAAGTCCTAGTCTTTGGCCTTGTCAGTTACTTGTGGGCTACAAAAGAGGACTGTTGTGGTTGACAATTTGTCTATTTAAAAGTATTTTTATTAAAATAAAGTAATATTATTAAGATAAGTAATGCTATTACTACTTCAAAGAGAATGTGTGCCAACATGGTTTCTTCATCTACTTCTTTTTGGAGGAGATGTTCACACTCCTAATTAACATGTTACTGCTCATAGGCATATGAGTAGTCAGAGCACGACAATTGCCTGGGATTTAATGTATGCACAGGTTACACTAATCTGTAACTTTTAGAAGAGCAGTGAGCCAGGTCAGAGGATGAGCAGACAATTTCCTTCGTGCTGTTGTGCTCTGGTTCTAGGACAACGTGTTGGTCCCGTGTGAGCCGCTGCGAGCACAACGCCGTGTGTGACAATGGGATTCCTGCACAAACAGTGCCGGGTTCTTCACACAAAAAAAATGCAGCAAGGAATTTTTAGCACGTTGTCATGCAGCACTCTCTGTTTCCTGGCTTCTACATTCAAGCTGTGTAATAATATTTATATACAAATGCTGACTGTGATTTTCCACCCCGGAAAAAGGAGATGTCATTTAAAAGGGCCGTGCGTGATGTAAAGCAGAGATTTGACTCGCGTCCTTGCATATGGTGTGGGCGTGTATTTTAATTGTTTGAAAAGAGATCACTTAAAAAAATATGACATTCTTGCTACATAAGCACAATCTCCTGAAGTAAAGGTCATTTTGCTCTTTAGAAGTTCCTTTTGGAAAGGAGGGGAGGGTCCTGCTGTTGCCTTTCCCCACTCCTACCTTTTGAAACTCCCTGAAGAACATTAAATCATCCACTGTTGGGCTGAGGCAGCTCTTAGACCCCGTTTAAGCTGGGATCCAGTAACAGGGGAAGTGTAGTCATGACTGAGTGTACATTGGCACATGGAAGATTGTTTTTGCCCCTGAAGATCCACGCTGTTCCATCACCCCGGAACTGGCACCTGTGTCCTGCAAACACAAGGACTGGTTTTACTGTGTCAATGGTCACACTGAGCCTCTTAAGCTTTTCTGGAGCTGGGATTTATAAACAGTTCCAGGGCAAAATTGCTGCTTTTTGGCTCCAGCCAAGGAAACTGTTCATCTTGCCAGTTGCCAGCACATTTCTAATCCTGGTGTCCTGGGGCCCTAGTTTTCATATTGAAATCTCTGCTCCTAACAGGCTCTTAGTGGACTGAACTCACAGAAAACAACGACCCGCTGAGCTGTGTACACTCATCTTCTGATCCACACTTGACCAAAGAAGGTTGGATTACGGCTTTGTTTTATCCTGCTACAGTGACAGAATCCAGATGTGAGGATCCTAAATCTTCAGTGTTCCTGGTTTTCTCCTTCATAAACCCTTTGAAGCCAGGGTTGTCATTCTGGCTCCTGGTCTAGCAGGGTCCTACATCTCTCTGACTCTGTAATAATGGAGTTATTGGGTTACAGGTGTACCTATGCCAAGTTTCATTTCCAGATAATCTCTTTGTTGACAACAAATCTGAGGGGTCCAGAGAATAATAAGGTATTGGAATAAACAATGGGTGACTTAAAACCCATCTACCAACATAATGTGAGAAACTGCCATGGGAAAGATGTTGCAGCTACAGTTTGGTCAACAATCATTGCACTAGTTTTTTTTGCTGCTTGCTGGATATTGATTCCCTTTGAAATGGTATTTTTAAAAGAAAAGTATAAATTGTTTTGTGTGCTAAGTTCAACCTATGTTAAAAAATACTCATCTGTATCCACATCCCATAAATGCTTTTTAGGAGATTTGGGTTGAAAGCTGCTCTTTGGTGTTGGGATGGGTTGTGCTCTCAGCAGAGTCTGTCGCAGCAAAGCCAGGCCTGCCCAGGCTTTGCCCAGGATGAGAATTCCTTGGTAGCTCTGGTACCTGCTGTGGCATGTTGGGATCCATATTCCATGAGATGAGATGCGTGTTCATGTGCTGGTGCCCGTGTGGTGCTCAGGGTTCCTGGGCGTCAGGGGAATAACTTTGTGTTAAACACCTCTCCAACTTGCCTTGTTAAGTGTGTATTTTAGTGACTGCCAGCACAGAGTCAGCTTCTCTCTCTTGTTTGAACTGTGTTCCCCTGCTTTATACAGTTGAGAGCTGAGTTACTGGGGAGCTGCACAGAGCTTTCTACAGGGAGCAGAATGGTACCCACACGAAGAGATGTATTCACTTCCAGTTTGAATGAGCTTTATCTCGAGGTGGGTGTTTTTGGCAGAAGCAACAGCTGCCCGGGAGGGGGATCCTGGCTTTGCACAGGCAGAGTAACACAGCTTTAAAACCCTGGGCTGAATGAGACAGTGAGAGCCAGCACTTCCTCCCCTAAAGCATTCAAAAGCAGTTTTAAATCGGATTAGGATTTAACAAACACTTCATGGTTTACTCTCTGCAGGGAGGATCAAAGCCCAGGGAAGACTCCTCAGCTGTTTGCTTTTCCTTTATGTAGAAACTTCTCCGTGGCTGATGTAAAAAACCCACTAAATACAATAAAAAAAATCCCTTCTTAGCAAAGCAAATTACTTGACCACAGCCTAAAAAAAGGTGCTCATTATCTGCTAATTTTTTTTTTTAATTTGCTGATTTACTGAGCTCCCATTCAGAGGTGGTGCTGGGAGCAAGTCTATTCCAGCTGGACTGGTCCTGGGAGATCCCAAAACTGGACCATGGATTTACCTAAACATGTTCTTGTCATCATAGCACCTGGGCAAAAAGAAGGTTCAGCATTTACTTTATTGAATAACATCATAAGGTTGGTGTCTCAGTAGAGCAAGGACTGCTGCAGTGCTGCACAGATTGCGTAGGGACTTTTCTTTGCTATTTGGTGGAAATGTTTTTAAAATCCTAGAGGTTTGTGTGCATATGCCTGTTCTAGATGACCAGGGCTTTATCCTACTGGGGGGAGACTCAGAACTGAGCAACACGGTTTAAAAAAATAGTGAGAATGAGAGATGAAAAATAGTTTTGTGGCTAAAATAGAGCATGTATCTGACCCTCTGACTTCTTCCTACTGTCATGACACAGGTTTGTCTGAAGGAAATCACCTTGGCAACTTGAATATGTAGATGGGGCACTTGGGGACTTAGTTTAGAGGTGGGTTAACAGTTGGACTCGACAGTCTTAGAGGTATTTTTCAATATAAATGATTCCATGATTCTATGGCATGTCAGAGATCTGCACCCTGGGGTGCTGAGCCAGTGATGCCCACGGTTTATCTGCAGGCTAATGCCTGTTTTCTCCTCCCATGTAATGTGGTTTAGCTCAGAAAGGGAACTAAATGCAGAATGAGGATTAAACTGTGTAAGCCTGATGGATGTTTTGTAGGTGATGCTTTGCAGAAAATCATTACTTTGAAATGTTGGAATAGAAAGGAACATTTTTCAGGCTTTTCAGACATAACATGTTGTGGAAAAGAGGCTTGGAACAGATGTACTCATAGTTTATTCCATTTATCATATTAAAAATAAAGAAAAGACAATTTCAGCTCATTTACTGCTTTATTAGTTCAAATAAACAGCTTTTCTAATCAATGTGTATGGCAAACACAATGCTTTCGTAATTGGCAGTGGTAGTTCCAAAATTAATGAGACTGTCCTTGTTTATTGTCTGTAACAAGTCAGACAGTCGATACATTGGTCTAATCCATCTGTTATTTTATGTTCATTTTAGCATAAGAAAAATCATAATCTTATTTTTAAATTTTAAAGCATTTGAGGGTTGTTTTTTTCCCCCGTCCTTTTGAGAAAGCACAGCTAGAAATGAGGAGGGCTGCACAGGAAACAGTCACGAGGCAGGAGGCTCAACTACATCTAGGGGAGTCTTTTGCTCTTATTTATCTAGAGGTATTTATTGATTTTTCCTTCCTTTCCAAAAATACTGGTTTAATTTATGAGGTGATAGAAGAGGTTGGGAGAATAATTTTACCTATAAGAGCACAGAATTGTCCAACTAATTGCCCAGGAAAAAGAGAAAAGATCTGCTGATCTACCCCTGCAGATGTTTCTCATCTGGAATTACAGACCAATTCCAGCCATTTATTTTTTCGATTACTGTTTATTTTGATGCTTTATTACACTGCCATTACCAGGAAGGAAATGGTACACAGAAATCCAGCAAGATATTATTTCTACTTTGGTAATATTTATTCAGTAACAATTTGGGATTGAACCCCTTCCTCCCCCTTCTTTTTTTTTTTGTATAATTGTGAGCCCTCACTTCTATCCTTCACTGGGAACAATAAAAAATGCTGATGGGATATGAGCTGATGCCCATCACGGTTGTTATTAAAGTACCTGAAATTTTATACAGACATTAGTGCTCATTTCCAGAGTGTAGCTAATAAGGACCTGTTGGCTTTTTTTGCCACCTAGTGCTTCTGTCCCTGCATTACTGTGGAGGGCTGTGTGTGTGAGGAGTGAGGAACCATATGCTGCAGCTCCTCAGCCTGTTGGATTTGTCAGTGGAGTTTCCTTGCACAAGTGAAATAAACTCAAACCTTCCCTGTTTTCCTTGAGAGGCACCAAGGGCTGTGGCAAACCTTGCATGTGCTGAGTGGGAGGAAGCAGGTTGAGAGAGCACCTCTTGCTTCTGGAATCCCTGTGATCTGGATTTTAAACCTGGTGAATCCTCCTTCATGGAAGATGCTGAGCTTGCTGATGTTCTATGTGTTTGATAGGATGGTGCATGTTCCTACTGTGGACAGATTTTCAGATCTTTTAGCTGGGCACACAGAGCACATTTATCCTCTGGGTTAGCAACCAGTGATGCTCTAACACACCTAAGCTATGGTTCTGTATGATTAAAAAGGGCTGGAAAATTAAATACAGGCAGAGCCAACAATCCTGTGCCACTTTATTTCTCCATATTTCTACTGTAGCTTTTGGTGTGCTACATCTGCCTCACACTCTTGCATTTACACCCACAGGAACATGTAATTTGTAATTTAAGGTGGTGCTGAGCGCTACAGCTGGAAATGGGCAGAGTTGCACTTGTATCTAAACTGGGTTGTTGCAAAAGTCCTGGTTGGATTTGGGGGGGGTGTGTTCATACCAAGGGATGGTGCAAGACCTCCTTTCCCTGCACAGGCTCTGCCTTGAGCAAACCCTGCAGTACAATGGAGCCGTTCTGCTCCAAAGGGGAGCAGGAAGGTGGGTGGATTAGGAAATATTTTATATTAGTGATTTTTTTTTTTTCCACTGAGCCATGTCACATTCAAGTCCCACCATAGCTTTATGGCTACTTACCTGCCCCTCCCTGTGAGCAGCAGACCTGATGTCCATCACCCATCCATGTGCTGAAGGCAAGCTCAGGGTAAGTGCTTTAAAATGCCCTGCAGTGACGATGACTGTGGGATACAGAAGCACTGACAGACTCCTGCAGTGGGTAATATATTGCTTTTTGGTCCCTGGTGATGGCATCCAGACCTCCCAACCTTTCATAATCCACAAATGGAAAAGTGGCACTTAAAATGAATTTATTCAGGTGGGAGCACTGTAAAACATGAAAATAAGGCTTTTGACTTGCTGCACCTACACTTGAGTGTCAATGAAAAGCTTTTTATTTGGTTTTAGAACCAGACTTCCAGAAGTCAATGTGCCTTGTGGTCTGGAACTGTGTGTTATGGGAGGCAAATCGGAGCAGGGCACGGACAGCAAGGAAGGGATTGGTAATGAAGCTGCACAGTGAAAGACCAGAAACCTTTGGGCATCTGATAGGAAAATGTTTGCCTGGGGAAGGCTGGAAATGGGAGATGAGCGGTGGGAGAGACAAAACCCCAAATGAAATTCCTTTGGGATTAATAAGTAAGTCTTCATTTGCATGTCACCATTTTTTCCCCCGCTTTGGGCAGTGGGATCACTCAGCACGCTCTGCCTGCTGCCTCCCTGCTGGGCAGCACAGGGGTGTCTGCTGATGGAGCTTTCAGCTCTGCTGAACCCGAGGAGCTGCGAGTACCCTGAAGAGAAAGAAGAGAACAGAAAACCAACGGTGGCGATGCAGGGAAGGCGAGCAGGCGCGGTTTTCCCTTGACCGCTTATTTGATTTGACACTGTCCTTAAACACAAGGTCATTTACAGCCTGCCCGAGGGCTGCCAGACGAGGAAGTTACCTTGCAAAGGAAGGAACTAGCCCATACTGTCTAAATATTGTCAATTGTGTGCTGAATGGAGGCCACAACTTGAGGAACCTCAATAGTAGCTCTTTGTGCCCCGGCCGCCTCCTGCCAAAGTACTTTCCATAATTAGGCGTAAAACATATTTACATTCCTGCCGTCCTTGGTCCCGGGCACACCTGTACGTGTGTCTGTGTGTACATGTATGAGGTGCAAGCATACATATTCCTGTGCATTTACAGTGTGTGTTCCTGCCTGGCGCTCATGGGAACGGCTGCAGCAACCAATGGAGGTAACTGGGACGTGTGGGACAGTCAGGGGGGTGTAACAGCGAGAGGAGGAGAAATCCATTGGATTCCTCCCCCTGCCAAGCAAGAGTATAATCCTGATATAGAGAGATACTGTGTTTTGTCTGAATCAGAAGGTCTGGGCTGAATGCTCCCTTTTAAAATTCATTGACGTTTGCATGGAAACCAGAAAAATGGGCTTAAGTCAAGAATGCAATAACCTCACTCAGAACTGCTCTCCATGGCAGGCACTCATCCGCTTACGGCCGTTCTGCTCGCGGGGAGATAAATGGAGGAGTAAAATACTGTGTATGGCTGCATCGCCTGCGTATTTATAACACAGCGGTTGATGTACAACAGCTTTTCCGTGCATGTTTCTCCCCCTCCCTCCATGATAACTTGCAGCCAGACATTGATTAGTTCAGTTTGGGGGGAAAAAGAGTCGTGCAGGACAACTGGATACTTCAGCAAAGGGATTCCTGAAACGTGTCCAAGGGAGAACTGAGTGGTCACGTGGCACTGGCTCCGTGCCTGCTTCCAGCTGCCGAGTTTCATTAGAAGACAGCCAAAATACATTAATTAGTTTTCTAACATAACTTTCCTGTGCAGGCAGTGCTATGGCTTTCACAGCCATGCACGGGGGCAGAGGAGATAGTCTGTACAATGTGTGAATGATGGCCATGATGTAACTGCTGTGTCAAGATGTGTCCCCTTCCTGAGGCTCCCAGTTGCCCACCTTGGTGGTGGGATCATGCTGGAGGGACAGGGGCAGGGAAGGCAGCCTGGGCTAGTTTTGGGCTTTCCCCAAGTTCAGTGTGGCTCCAGACCTAGAGCTCTTTCCAAACTGTTTTCTATAGAAGGTTGTAGAGAAGTGAGGACGCGTCTTGTCTTCCAAGTAACAAGGAATAGAACAAGAGAAAAGTGCCACAAGTTGTGCCAGAGAAGGTTTATTTTGGATATTAGGAAAAAATTCTTCACCAAAAGAGCTGTCAAGCATTGAGTCAGGCTGCCCAGGGAAGTGGAGGAGTCGCATGTTAAAAGACATGTAGATGTGGCACTTGGGGACATGGGCTAGTGGTGGCCTTGGCAGTGCTGGGGGAATGGTTGGACTTGGTGGTCTGAGAGATCTTTTCCAACCTGAATAATTCTGTGATTTCTTCCTCTATGATTCTAACTGTATATGAAGTTTCCTCTGACAGATCTTCCCAACAATGATTTCAAATACTCCAAAATGGCTACATTTGTGTTCTTATCTCTAGGGCAGTCAGAAGAGATACCCACAAAAGGACCAGGGTAATCTCTGCTCCTGTTGCAAAACTACTTGTAATAATTCTGCAGAAATTCAAGGAAAAAGTTGTGCTCAGTCTAATCATGAGTTTACTTTTTCTCCGGATGCTTTCTGAGCTCTCAGGCACTTAATGGAAACACCAGTGCTCACACTTGGAGGGCAGGCTGGAAAGTTTGCGTGGGCTTGTGCGTGTGCCAGGGAGTCAATTTTTGTCCGTCAGAAGCCTCTTTCCATTATGCTTTTGTCAGACTTTGCCTCTGTAAAGGGGAATTCAGGCTTTCCATGTCAAAGCCCTCTGCAAATGTTACCCAAGACCTCTTGTCAGTGCTGTATTTTGTACCAGGAACACCTACCAGTGCTACCAGGAGCAGGGAGGGCAGGACTAACACTCCTGCCCTTTGAGGGAAATGACTGGTATTTGGGATTTTTCATTCTTTCCTCCCTTGGCATTCACCATTTCGGATGCAGGCTCATGCTCCTGCTCTCTTTAACAGCCTGTTTTTCCTCTAACCGCTTCCAGCTCCAAAACCTCTCTACATCTTCTCAATGTAAATACACTTTAGCTTGCCCAGCACAGGCTGTGGAGACAGTAGTGACCTTCAGATGAGTGCAAAGCATTTCAATTTGACCTACTTTGCTGCAAAATGGGTTTGGCCATGGCAGGGCAGCTCTCTCTTTCTTCCTCTCCTCTTGGTGAAGGTCCTTGGGAAGCCCCGGGCACAACATGGAGGAGATGCCCCATGTGAATGGGGGAGCAGGGCTTAAGGAGGATAAAAACCTCAGGGCCTGAGTTTTGGCTGCTGTTTGGGTAGCCTGATGCAGACAGGCTGAGTGCTGGGTTTCTCTGTAGTGCCAGGTTTTATATTTGCAGCTTTCGTTTTTTGAATGTGTCTTTAAAAAAATCTACTGTAACACAAAATGTCCTTCACTGAATACTCCTTTTTCATTTACTACCTAAATTTTTTCTCTTTGGTTGCTTTCCTCAAGGATGCTTGTGTGAAGGGAGCAGCTGCAGGAGGAACCAGGCTACCATGGTGCTTCCCAAGGCTACTTGGCTGTACCAAGAAGAACCCTGGTGGTTTTGTCAGATTTCCCTTGTCTTCTGTAAGACCTTCAGGGCAGTGCAGGTACTGCTTTGCTTGGGTGTTGATAAAAAGGGCTGGCCTTTCTTCTGGACATCTCAAGAAGACAATCCTAAATGTAGAGGGGTTGTAATGCCCCAAATCTCCTTATTTGACTTCATGTGTGTGTGTATGTGTGTATATATATATATATATATGTATATATCATCTCTGTATATATGTATATGTATATATGTATATATATATAATAACAGCCTTCCAGTACCTAAAGGCTCCAGGAGAGCTGAACTTCGGACAAGGGCCTGGAGTGACAGGACAAGGGGGGAATAACTTTCAACTGAAAAAGGGCAGGTTTAGATTAGATATTAGGAAGAATTTCTTCCCTGTGAGAGTGGTGAGGCCCTGGCACAGGTTGCCCAGAGAAGCTGTGGCTGCCCCATCCCTGGAAGTGGTTCAAGGCCAAGTTTGGGGCTTGGAGCAACCTGGTCTAGTGGAACAGGTGTCCCTGCCTATGGGCAGGGGGGCTGGAACTAGGTGATCTTTAAGGTTCCTTCCAACTCAAGCCATTCTGTGTTTCCATGATTCTAGGAGTGTATTAAATGGGAATAATTTAATAAATACACACTAGAATTGCTTAGGCCTTTACATTTTGCTATTTTCTGCAGTACTTGTTTCTCAGGAGCACTGTGGGGTGACCTCTCTGGAAGTATAATTGTCTTTTGTTTGGGTACATGTGTCTTTAAAATAAAGTTCTCTCCTTATCTCGAGTTTAAAGTGCAAAATTCCCAGGTTGGAAGCAAGTTAAAATTTCCTATTCCAGCTGCATCTGCATTCAGTCTCAGGAGAAGATACTTGGCTGTAATTTGAAAAAAAGAATAGAAATTGATATTGCAGGTAAAAAGGAGCAACTGAGGAAAAATATCCTTTCAAAAGACCCTCAAGAAATTTTCAGGATAATTTTTACTTATTTCTGAATAATTCATACCACTGGTCAACCACTAAAAATTACAAAACTGACCCCAAACCCACGTCCTTGCTGATAAAAGCCATGGACTTGCTTGTAGCTTATCTAATGACTGAACATCTGTTTCTCCCTTGCTGAGAGGTTCTCTTGGATGAGTTAATGCAATTCCCTATGCAAAGGTTAAATGAAGTTGAGAGGCTCCAACTGGTGGCGTTGTGCCATGAAGGCCTGTGCTGCAAAACCAACTTTGCCATGGAAATGTCCAATTTTAGTTCAGAAAGACATTCAGGAGGAGAAAAAAGTCACCCAGCCTGAACCTGGGCTGCAGTGAGGCTGGATTCAATGACTTTAGAGGGCTTTTCCTACCCTGATGATTCTGTGAGTCTGAGCTTTCTATATATTCCAGTATGGAAAGGGGGCTTTGGAATATGCACTTTCCTTGGGTCTGAAGAGCTAGTGCTGAGCTCTGCAGCCACTTCCTTCTGCTTGGGCAGCATCATTGTCTTCCAATGGGATGGGCTTGGAAGCTGAATGCCTGTTCTTGGTGATTGTGTAGTATGCGTGCACAGGATTATTTAATACTTTTTTGATTATTTAACAACATTTGGCATGTTTGACAGCAGAGCCTTTTATGACTGGAACAGCTGGAGGTGGGAAAGGCTGCTGGGTGATTCCAGCACCGAGTCCTGGAGCTGCTGGGCTGATCCCTGGGTGTTGGGTGGCAGCTCTGCGTGACATGGACGTGGCTGTTCCCGTGGGGATATCACACGTGTGTGTGTAACTGTCATATATCTGTAACCTTGCAGTGAGATCAGGATGGCCTTTGGGATGATGGATTCCAAGCCAGCTACCTCTCTCCTTCATTCCCATCACTTCCCCCTTGAGTCTGCCAGCCCACAGTGAGCTCAGAGGAGCACGATGAGTGTAACCACACCAGGTCCCTGTAGCCCAGAAGCACACGTGGGGTTGTACCTGTGTCCATGAGCTGTTACAGAACGCTGTGTCCACACTTTCACTTTTCTGCCCTTTCCTTTCCATCTCGGCTTTGGGCTCCTCTGGCTCCACATCCTGCAGGGCCACACTTCACACGCGGCAGCAGGAGCATCAAAGAGGAGATCCTGAATAAACCCACTGCTTTATGACATCTCTTCAAAGTGCCTTTTTAAAAGTTCAAAGGACACGAGGGAAGGAGGGGATCAAAATCAAAGGAAGATGGGGGGGAGGGAAATTAAAGCCTCAGAGGAACTTTATGGCACATTTTCTGTAACACTTTCAATGCCAAATTCACAAGTGTTCCCAGCACCAGCTCCTCTCTTGCCATCAGACTCCCTGATGCAGCAGTTTCAGGGCAGCTCAGTACAGGGCACCCACAATGTCACTGTTTCATTCATTTTTTTGTAAGACCAAAACTTCCTGTTCTGCTGCCTCCAGGACGAGGGAGAGATCCTTGTTCTGTACCGGCTGGAAGTCCTGGAGCTGACAGCAGGGTTCACCTTTAATGAAAAGCTTTTTCTTTTTTTCCCCAGGAATGCACCTCACTCTCCTCTCTTCCTGTCTTCCACTGCAGGACCATTATTTTGTACGTGTTTGGGAAATTTCCGTTACTGTTTGGGAAAAGGGACTTCTCCTAAGTGAAGGGAATCTGACTTGAAGCAAGAGAAGAGAAGCAAAACCTCTGTGTCAACACCCCAGAGACCATCTAGAGACTCAGCTTTACTTATGAAGGCAGGAAAGAAATGCAAATAATTGAGGTATATGCTTCTTAATATTCAGTTAGCTCTCATAATTTTGTCATTTTCTGCTTCTCTGTGTCTGTTTTTAAACATATTAGGAAAAAAGTGATATATGAGCCAAGAGAAAAAAATCAGGATGGTCTTGACCCAGGATCAAACTCTCTTTGCTGCTGGGCACGTGCCCACTGAGCTGGAACCACGTCCCTGCTGTGGGGAGCAGAGTGGGGCAGGGCAGGGCTGAAGCTGGAAAGGGCAGGGATGTACATTGCTAAATGGCTTTGCCAGTTTGTGTTACAGGTTTGGGAACTTTCAGGCTTGTGTATTTAAATGGAAAGACTGAGAAGACATTTGTCTCAGAAATATCTGAGAAAAAAAAATGGGTCTTTGTGGAAGGATGGAAGGCTGCTGCTCAAAGGAGCTGTGGAGAGTTTCCTCAGCATTCTGTGAGCTGTGGAGGAGCAGCCTGTGGATCCGGTTTTGTGCTCACCATGTTTACAACCATCAGCCAGCAAATGCAATTCCTCCATAGGAGTGATTGTTTACTCATCCCATTGCTTTTCCAGAGTCCATGGAGCCAACATGTGTGTGTTCCTGCAGCAACACTCAGTCCTCATCCTGCCCAGGTAAGCTCACCTACAGAAAGTGCTTTTCCCACAGGTGCTTTCCAGGGCTGCTGCTTGGAGAATGGCAGAAAACTGTTGCTGAATTCCCTTCTCATTAATTCATTCTCTTGTTTTTAATATACTGAACTGCACACCTTGCCCTGTGTGCTCTGCCTTAGGCAGGCATCCAAAAATAGTCCACAGTGGTGCATATAGGGGAGATAGAACTCTGTGTGTGCTGTGCTGTGTGGGTGGTGGTCTGGAGGACAACTACTGCCAAGAAAACAAATTAATTTGCTTGTTTTTCACCCAGAGAGGTCCCAGTTTCACTAAATAGCACTGAAAAGGACACCTCAAGGTGAAATTCAGTAAGTGTTTAATATATGTCTGCAAGAAGATAGTTTTATTCATTGGTAAGGGGGAATTTAAGGCATGTGGAGTAACTAATCAGATTGAGACTTGCCTTGGAGACTGGAGCTGGGACCTGTAAGGTTTGTTTACAAGAGGGGATTTGCATCGAAGCGAGACCCTTTAATATAAGCTCTTTATATTAATTGGTTTGAAGCAGGTCTGTCTCAATGAACAGATGGCTTTATTTCCCTCGCGGTCCTCCAGGCCACGTGGGGGGATTTCCTTTCCAAACACGCCGTCAGCAGTGGGGACAGGCACACAAAGTCACATCTTGTGCTGTGCCAGGGCTGGGGCACGGTGGGACCGTCCTGGCAGTGCCTGGTGGGCAGCGCGGGGGAAGGAGCCCCATGGGCTTACCAACCCCATGGCTGCTCTCTCAGCATCCCATAATAGCACGATTGTTAAAGGATGTGGCAGTGTTTAGGAGGTTATTAATGGCTTCCCACGGGAACTGGGAGCCTGGTGATTTCCACCCATCCACCTCACCCAGGGTCCAGAAATAGAAAGGGGCTTTTTTGTGTTCCCCTACGTCTTGCTCAGCCACGGCTCCAGCAGCGGTGACACAGGCTGCTGTGGGAATGCTCCCGGTGCTTGGATGTTGTTCCTGCTGGGGGGAAGAGCAGTGAGTCAGCAGAGCTAAAGACGTCTATGGGTGATGTCAGTGCTTCCTCCTGGCTCTGGGACATGCAGTTCCTCTCTGCTGTCACTGCTGGTGATACCTTACATGGGGCATTTGGGTTGTAGGGCAGAGCTCTCGGAGCAGTAGCCCTTGGAGCATCTCCATGGCCTCCTCTGGACTCGCTCCAGCAGGTCCACATCCTTCCTGTGCTGAGGGCCCCAGAGCTGGATGCAGTGCTCCAGGTGGAGTCTCACAAGAGTAGAATAGAGAGAGGAATCACCTCCCTAGACCTGCTGTCCACCCTTCTTTTGATGCAGCCTAGGGCATGGTTGGCTTTCAAGTGACAAAGGCTTTGGTGCTCAATGGCAGCTCAGTGGGGCTTTCACAAAACCAGAGGGTTGATGAGATGTTAATTGGATAGACTCGGAGTGCTCCTGTTGCAGGTGGGCTGCAGCATGGCCTCGGTCCCAGATCTGTGCCGAGTCTATTTTATTATTGTGAGTGTTGCTACGAGATGATTCCCCCTGGAAGTTTCCAGACGTACACAGATGTGAATGGGTGTAGCAGGGAGGAAGACTCCCTGAAACCCAAATGGCAAATGAAAATCTGTTTGGGAGTCCTCAGTCAGTTACACAGACACAAAAAGTCAATGCTGGACACAGGGTATGGCCATTTCCCAGGAAGATCCAGCACTGCCTCCTGTTTGAAATGTCCTTTCCTAATGAAACTGTTTTTCTGTTATTTTCTTAGGTTGCAAATGGTTATGCAAATTTTTAAATATTTTCCTACTTCCCTTTTTGGATGTCTAACATTATGTATTATTTTCTGATACTTACCTAACCTGGGAAATCTGTTTTCCATCTCATTTCAGCCAAGGTTTTCTTTTTAACCAGTCCTTCCCAGTATTTTCCTATAACACTTCTGGTTCACTGAGTGAACTTTGCAGTGTGAGGGTAAATGAAAGTGAAAATGTATTGCTTGTCACACACTGGCTGTTTAGAGAGGGTTTGGGTTTTTTTTTTCCCCTCTGGATTCGAAGAGGGAGATATAAATCATTGATTTAAAACCAGGGTAATTTAACAAGATTATAGGAGAGGGAAAATCCACTTCCTACCCAAAGTAACAGTCTCTTAGGTCTCTCCACCTACACAAGCCATATGCATCCTCCAAGCCGCCTGAGATCCTCTTTTGTGTTTTTCTGGCAGGACTGTGGTATAATAATTAAAGTCCATATGCAAAGCTTTCTCGGTGGGACTTTTAATTACTTTGTAATTGGTCAGAGTGTTACCATTCATCAGCCCCCAGCCTGCTCTGCTGGGTTTGGAAAGTCCCAGACATGGAGGGATATTAGAAGCTCAGAAACCCAGGTCGGAGGGATGTGATCAGGGATTGCCTTTTCATGCCATCTCCTTTTTTAACAAACATGACTGTGCTTTTCTTTTCCAGGAGCAAAGCTCTGGGATGGGGAGAGCAGTGGGATTTGTGCTGCAGTGGTGTGTGTGGGATGCTGTATCTGGAGGGTTCCACACCGGTGCAGAGGGGTGGAGAGGGGACTGGCAAAGGGAGCGCTGATCCCTGGCTCGAATTGCTGGTTTTCAGTTGTGGGGAGCCTTTATGGTAACCCCTGGGTAGAGCATGGCATAACAAAGCTCCTCACTAGGAGCACTGGAATGCCAAAACCTCAGGCATCATTTGGTCTTGGTCACATTATCCAAATTTGTTTGGCCCTTGCCACGATGGTCCCCCTTCTCCCGAGGGATGGTGGCTCCCAGATTACACAGCACAGGGGGCAGAGGCTGTGTGTGTGCAGGTTGGTGTTTCTGGAGGCCAAATACTGAGTGTCCTAGAAGCAGGTACAGCAAGAGTTGTCAGCAGCTCTGCTACACCTGAGCAGAGGCACCGTCAAACGAGACACCGTCAAACTAATCCATATCCCGTTCCTGTTATTCTCATTCTTGTTGGGAGTCAGGACTCTCACGGTGCAGGGACTGGAGTCAACTGATATTTTTAATAGTTGTAGCAACCCACTCATAATGCTTTGATTCTGGGATCTGGAACTCAAAGCCCAGCTCTTGTAAAATAAACATGGGCGTCACTTTGGTTGTCAGTTCAGCAGGATCATGTCACAGAAAGAGGTGTCTTGGAGCCTGCCTAACTCCGACTGGCAGGACAGGCTTCCAGCAATGAATTTTCAATGAAACATTTTTCTAATTATAGCAAATTATTTTTACAAACATTTTCCTGGGAAGAGAGTCTGAAACTAGGGCCAAAAAGGAGAAGGCTGGGATTTAGGCAGTGCCTGACAAAAAAAAACAACCACAAAAAAACGGATTGTATGGTAGTTGTCTTTTATTATTAGGCCAACTTATAAACTTCAAATGAATGGATTCTAGTGAACTTCATTCCAGTATGACCAGTTTGTGTTGTTAAAAAATTGGAATGGCTTAGAATGGTGCCATCGAATCCAGCTCTTCCCCTCCCTCTCCCTGTATGGCCTCGGGACTCCCCAGCTGCAGGGCTGGATGGCAGAGGAGTGATGGGCAGAGGTGACAGACAGCAGCTGGTCATCAGCAACGCTGGTACAGCCTGAGCAGAACTTCACGTCCAATGGCCCCAGATGCAAATTATTTCATATTTATTCTCCTCTCCAGATGTTGCAGCAGACTTGTATTCTTTTTCCAGGTCAGAGCCACCTCTTCCAGTCGCAAACGCGCTTGATTTTGGGGTAAATGAATGAGTAATCTTAAGTTATCACTAAGAGAAGTGTGTATCTCTGGATGTCCCATGCCCTACAACTGTGAAGGCAGTGCATGTTCATGGTGATGGAGGTGGTTTGGCTGTGGGCAGGCTCGGTGTTGCCTGCTTTCTTTTCCAGGAGAGATTCCCACTGGAAGTGCAGGGGCTGGTGGTACTGTGCTGTTTGTGGGCTTGCCTATCATCCCACAGTTCTTGTGCTCAGCTGGGGAATCTAATTAGAAGTTAACCATGGAAAACTCCATAATACTTACATAGAGGTGGTGTGGGCTGTGTGTAATCAAGGGATAATCTTAATGCAAACCTGAATATAGGTTATTGCTCATCAGGAAGGAGTTAGTTGATTATTTCTAAGACCAAAAAAAAAAAGAAAAAAAAGCCACCCCCAGCCAAAACCCTAACCACAAACCTCACAGAGTATTTTGAGTCACTAAACCTGGGCAGCTCCACAGCGGCGTGGGAAGACATGATGTGGTGGATGGTCCTAGTTGAGGGCTGTGCTGGGGTTTGCAGCATGGGCTATCAGCACCCCAAGAGCCAAGATGGGCTCAGGGAGCCTAGGAGTAACACAGGTGATGGATATTTTATGGCATGTGCTTATTTGCTTGATGAGGAATTTGAGATAAAGCTGTTGCAGGTGGTAGAAACTCATCTAGAAGCTCACCATGGGCACAGACTCTGGCGAACCCCGTGGCATCTCGCTGGGATGGCTCTTATTAAAGCACCTAAGGGTTAAAGATGGACGGTTCCCTCCCCCCCCCACCAGTAAAGGTAATTACCCACCATCTATTTAGCAGGGAAAGAATTTGCCATTGAGCAGATAGGGCCAGGCTTCACCAGAGCCCTTCAGCCGCCCAACAATATCGCATTACCCCGATTGCATAAAGAGCGCGAGCCATTTCCGCTGGCGGGGCCATAATGGAGGTATCTCTTTACAAAGCCCCCACTTCAGGCCAGCTGAATGCCTCCGCCGAGCCTCCGAAATCCCGCAGCCCTAATCCCTTTAGCAACAAAGATCTGTTTCTTTGCTTAGCATGAAGTAGACCTCAGAGGCCGGTGTGTGCCTTGGCCTGTAGGCCAAAAGCCTCCTGTTTACAATTTCCCTATTCCTGTTTTTAATGTTGTTCTGAGAGCAGCCACAAAGGGCCGGTTTTGTCCAGCAGGAACAAGGGAGCTATTAGAGAGGGACGGAGGAAGGAAGGAAGGGAGATCCAAAAGGAGCAGCCCAGGAGGGATTAGCATACACAGCTGTTCCCTCAGGGACAGGAGCTTTATGCTTTTTATAATTTCCCTCTCATTTACATTTTTTAATATCTGGTTTCCTTGTTTCCAGTCCCCCTTCCCCCCATGTCTCCAGGACCATCTGCCCATTTTATTGGATTTTTTGTTTTGTTTTTCAGGCGGGTGCATCCAGCCCAGTGTGTTCACTGGCTCCAGCTTAAATCCTGCAATCCCTATCAACTGTGGTTTCGCTCACGTTAAGCCCTCTCCCTTGCCTTGCCCATCTTATCCTGTGACCCTCCATCCAGCCCCATCACCTCTCCCTGGCGTGGTGGGAAGGCAACACTGAGCATCCCTGGGTTGGGATGCCCAAGGCAGAGGGTTTTCATCCCTGAATGCACATTGTTCTTGGCTCTGCCAAGACCAGAGGGGAGAATGGTTGAGCTGTTTACAATATTGTTTCATAGACTGCTCAAAAGCAACGTCTGTTTTCCAGAAGTGCAATGAAACATTTATGAGTATGGGACATCGTGCAGCTCCGGAGCCCTGCAGGGGACGAGGGACAGTTGCTTTTTTTATGTGCACCACATCCCAGCTTATGTGGGCTGTTGGCAAAGGAATTAGCAGGACACGTCTATCTCATTTTCATTTCCCTCTTCCACAGTGGTGATCCCTCAGGTACCCCAGTTTGTGAGGGTGACTGGAACCAGAACCCAGCTCTGGGATGTGCAGGGCAGGAGCTGGGTGAGGCGCTGCGCTGTGCTGTTCTCCAGATTTGCTTGGCTGAGACTTTCTCTCTCATGAGCTCTTTCTCTATTTCTATAAGGTACATGAATCCCGGTAAAGCTATGGAGCTACAAAAATCCTATCCCTTCCCATGCATCCCTCAGGATGAGATGAAATGGCCTCAAGTTGCACCATAAGGTTTAGATTGGACATTAGGAAAAATTTCTTCATGCAAGGGTTTGTCAAGCATTGGAACAGGCTGTCCAGAGGCGTGGTGGAGTCACCATCCCTTGAAGTACTCAAAAAACATGGGGTAGTGGTACTTGAGGACATCGTGTGCATGGTGGTGGTACTGGGTTGATGGTTGGGCTTGATTGTACAGGTCTTTTCCAGACTTAATTATTCCATGATTCTATATGATTCTATGATTTATGCCAGTGAAGAAAGAGGCAAAGCTGAATTCTAGGATTCTATACCTATGCCAATTCACATTAGCCATCTTAAATATGGACATTTATTGAAAAGAAATGAATAGCACAGCAGGTTTTTCCTTCAGTGCAGAGGAGAGGTTGTGTATCTGCCTCAGCGCTTGTACAGCTCCATTTTGGTTATTTCCAGTGCCCCAGCCTATTTCTCGTGTGGAAGTTACAGCAGGTCCTTCCAAATAATGACCTGTTCTTTTCCCAACACAGGACAGCTCCAAGGCCCCTTAAGGTAGTTAAAAATATATATTTTAGGCAAATGGACACTCTAACTGGAATTGTACCCTGACTGTAGCTAAATGTGGGGATAAATCAGAATTTGAGTTTTACTGTGACGTCTATGAATGTTTCACTGTATCTCCAGCATAAGGGATCCCATTGTATGTATCGAGGATGTCTCAGCTTTTACGTGGTCTCAGCTACATTTCTCAGGATTTAATATTTGAGGTTCCTTCTAGGGACGTATCAAAGGAAAAGCTGGATTTGAACTCCATTCAGAAAGCTTTCACATATTCAGAATTACTTAGTGCTCATAGAAGTAATTTGGTTCTGTGGAAGATGTTTAATGAATCTCCTGGCAATGGGGTGTTTTGTCCCGTTGAGCAGGAGCCTGGGCTGTGAATGGGACCCGAGCAGCAGAGCAGGGCTGTGGTTTAACATCCTCCCGACTCACCCGGGGACGTCCAGCCTAAACCCTTCCTTCCTGCCCAAAGTGGAATTATCATTAACTTGTAACTAGTTTTCAAGAAGAACATTTTTTTTTTTGGTAGGCTGTGGAGTTCTTCCAAGAATTTTTCAATTTTTACAAATGAAAATATAGGCTCAGCCAGATGCCAACTAAAATGCAGTTACTTTATACCAGCCAGCCCAGGCACTGCACCACAGGCTCAGCAGCACGACCTTTAAAACAGCCTTTTTAGAACAAGCTGGGAGAACACTTTCTAAAAAGCCACAATTGCAGCTGCTCTCATTACTTATAATATCCTTGATGGAGAGGAACTTAAAAATAATTCTTAAGGAACTTAAGCTTCAACAACCCCCAGTAGACTTAGTTTATGTGCAGTGCAGGCTTCCTTCGTGGGATTATAGGCTCGGGACGGTGATTACAGTGTTGATGATAATGTACATTTTCTAAATCATTACTTGCTTAAGAATAAAATAAAAGGAGTGAAGCCTTTGCTTCACTTTTCTCATGCAGATGAATGGATCAGGGATTTAGCCACTTGTTTCTAAAAGCAGACGCACATTTCCATGTTCCCTCCACATATTTATTAAACTAACAAGTTTAATGTATATGTAAAATGCATTTGGACACTGTATTTCAAATCAATAGAATAATCTGAGTCATCAGCTCTGTAGATGAATAATTACATATTACTTCCTGGGATTTTTTTAATATTCTTATTTATAATAAGCTACTCTTTAATTAAAACTGGTGTTTGGGATTCAATTTCTTTAGGGTTTTGTGTATGGAAATCTGTGCCCTAATTTTTATATATTCATTAATATCTTGCAGCTTTCCTGACTCCACACCCATCCTCTGCTCCAAAGCTGGTTTGAGGGTGCAGATCAGGACTGTGGCCCTGCTGAACTCAGAAGATCAAACCAACATTAAATCTAATTTATTTTAGTAGAACCAGTGAACGTTTTGCACGAACACTGTCAGGACACTTTAGTCTTGACTGAATGATATTTTTTCCATCTGTGAATTTTCTTTCTTAAATTAATTACAGTAAATATGTTGGGGTATGGATAAGAATTGTCCTGCCTCTTCAGCTTCTTTAAGATTGAAACAAGATACCTTTTCCTTAAACTCACTTATTTTTGCTCATTTTTCTATTCCTCTTTGAATAGCCAGCACTTTGGTATTCAAATTTGTCACCTCAGAAAGCTGTGGTTCTGCTGAGACCCTCTGGTCCCCCGACAGCAGCAGGATATTGAAGGATTTGAACTGTGATCTCCAAGCAGCCACAACCCCCTGCTCTAACCCCTTTCATTTCCACCCCAGATGCGGCTCCTTCAGCCCTACATTTCCTCCAGGTAGGACTTGATTTCTGAAAGACCGGGTTTCTGACTGCTCAATCTCTTTCTTCAGTTTATTTTGCCCCAGCAAGGGCTGCAAGGCCAGCACTGGCTTGTCCTTTCCCATGGGATGTCCTTTCCCAGCCCTCAGCTCCTGGGACCACTGCTGATGCGTAACCTGCCAGCTGTGGGGACAGGGATGTTATTCCGGTGGGGAAGACGGGAACCACAGCTTTGCTCTCCCAGACAATGACTGCTGTCTCCTTCAGTGCATTGTTTTGTGCTGGCAGGAACAAATTAAGGCTTGGTCTTTGCTCCAGGAAATTCCCCGTCCTCCCTTGATGGGGTATCTGGCTACACCAAGAGCCTTTCTGCTCCCACAGCAGTGGATCTCAACACCCATGTACAGGACTGGTGTCCTGGGGTGGTTTTTTATTTTAGGGCTGACTTGGGAAGCTTGTCCATAGAAAATGAATAAGTAATTAAATAATTAATAATGAAATAATTTCCAGCTGGATAACCGGAACACCTCCATGCTCTGGTCAGGGTTTGGAAAGTTGATGGGGTGATGGGACATCAATCTATGTCTTCCTTCATCCCTCTTAAAACTCTTCCTGAGCTTTGTGAAGCTATGGGCATTTGGCAAAAGATGCTGGTGGTGACTCTGGAATGAGCCTGCTCTGGTGTCCTGTGTCCTCCAAGTGCGACGTCTGTATGAGCAGGACCAGACTCTTCCAGTAAGGTTGTGGGGCCAGGGGGAGCCATGTCACGGGGCACCAGAGCTTTCTCTTTTTGGTGTTTGCTGAGACAGCTTGGAGGAAAAAGAGCAGGGAATCAAATAGAAAATCTGGATGTTTGGTGGAGGAGGGAAAGCTGGAGTGAAGGCAGCCTGGAAAACCATGGGGTGTTCCGTAGCCTGAGAGGGGAAAGGGGGGTGATAAGGTCTGGGACAGTGCCAGGAGAACAGGAGGAGGCAGAGACCGTGGAAAGCAGCTGGGAAGAAGCCTGCTTTGCGGGAGGAAATGTTATTATTAGTGCTCAGTTTCCTGAACAAAAGATTCTTGTCTATTTAAATACTTCAGCTTCACGGAGCTGCAGTTCTCCAGACACAATAAAATTTGCCTTTTCTCCCTGTCATTGTCATTTTCCGCTTGCCGCAGGTGGTTAAGGCTCCTGTGCTGTGGAGTAAATAATTTCAGTCTGCTGTGCTGGCTTGCTATGGTCTGGAAACAGAGAGGGTAAACCCTGGGAACGAGAGGTTTGTCCCTTGTGTCCCCCTGCATCTGCTCTTGGAGATGCTGCTCTTCCACAGCAGTGCAGATGCTGCTGGTTTAGAGACTAAGATCTATCAGATTTGAATAAAATTGGCAAAAGCAAAAAAATTCATTAAAAAGTTAAACATCTAGATATAAATTTATCTTAAGAAACCTCCTAGGCCACTCTCAGTCTTCCTCAGACAACTATGGCAGGTTTTATGCTCCAGCAGCAAGGAGCAGAACCTCACTAATTCCCAATAATCTCAGCTAATGGCTAATTTGAATTATTCTTTCCATCCAGGGATGTGCAAAGAACAGACAGAAGTTGGAGTTGCTGCTGTGTGAGAAAGAGACCCAGGTTCTGTGCAAGGTGGTGCTCACACTTGTGCTGGAACTATCCTTTGGTGAGTGAGGTGCTGCCATGGTCCTGGTGTCTCCATGTGCTCTTCTCCGTGTGCTTCAGCAGGCCAGGCTGTTTTCTGCAGTTTTCCACAGAAATTCCAGATAATTTCATGTTATAGGGGAGAAATGCTTTTTCTATCTGTCTTGAAATGTTAAAATCTGATAGCAATAGTATGGAATTTACTTTTTGGGATCCTGACTTCTTTTTTTTCCTGTATCCAGGTAGCTTGAGTTTAATGTCAGATCTATCCCTATAGTGATAGAAATGGAACTTTTATTCCATAAAAAGATGGGAGATGTCTCACTGCTCACTTCCTGATTATAATTGTTCCTTGTTCCAAGACCTGCAAGACTTTGAAAAGTCAGCCTTCCTGAATGTATGACAAATATATTTATATCAGGGAATCATGGTATATCCTGAGTTGGAAGGGACCCACAAGGATCATTGAGTCCAGCTCTTGGACTCGATATAAATATATATTTATATTGAAGTTACTACAAAAGTGCAGATGTATTTAGTGCAGTCTGACAGTGCTGCACTGGGACTCGTGGCTGTCACGAAGGACACACAGGATGCACAGCTGCTAAACCACTAAGAGCACGTCCTGTCCATCTCAGTGGGGAGGGTTTCTGCACTGGGATTCTGGAAAACTGAATAATTCACTCGTGGTGAATGAATAAATGAAGGCAACCTACAGTCATGCCAGTTAGATATATTTTTTAATCAGAGAGTTTCGAAAGATGACAACAGTCATTCTTTGAACGCTGAGGATGTGGGGATGAGCCGTCAGTGTTTTATGGGCATGAATTTGGTTAGGTAATTTCTTTCAGGGTAGGTAAACCCCAGCTGTGTGTGGCCTTCAGCCTCATCAGTGAGGTGTCAGCCCTAGCAATTAATACTTCTATTTCACAGGAGCTTGCACAGTTCTGTGCCTGACTCATGCTTCTCCAGCAGGCTCCATGCAGCACTGCCCCCAGCCCTGCAAAGCTCAGAGCACTGGTGCTGCTCCCCTTGCCCTGAGGGTCCTACTCCCAGCCAGGACTGATCTCTCTCCTGTGAGGATGAGTGAATGACTCTGCCTCCTTGTTCCAGCAGTCTCAACTTCACCAGGAGGTAGGGAAGGAGTTACTTTTGACCATAGGAGTATGTTCTGTGAGCGCCGAGGTAACTCGGGGCAGACAGTAGCTGCTGTTGGAGCTGATGGCAGGGCTGGGAAGCAGAGGAGTGTTCAGGCTGTCAGCGGTTCCTTGCTTTCCCTCTGGCTGGGAGCACAGGAACTCTCAGTCTCCGGCCAAGGAACGCCACCCCCGGGTCCTTATCTCTCCGGAAAGTGCAGTGGTGAGATGTTCTGTGCAGCTTTGTAATTCTCCTGACACTCCTCAGACGGGGCTCTGGCACGCTCTGGTTTCCCTCCTGCTTCAGCTGAGCTTGCATGGCTGGAGCTATGGGAATGTGGAGATGCCTGGGTGAGCTGCGCCTCTGTCCCTCACCTGGGGAGGTGACAGCTGCCACGGCTGCCTGTCCTGGGGCAAGGACAGGCATTCAGGGACTCCTTCCAGGTTGTTTGGCTGTGGATAAAAACAGGCAGCAGGCTCAGTGTAGACAAGAACGTGTCCAGTGGCAGGAGAAGAGGCCAGATGAGTGGGAAAACTCATGCCAGAGCTTGCCCATGGTAGTAGGAGCCCAAGGAATAAAGGGATTTTGTTTGCCCTCCAGACCAGCTCTGCCTCTCGCTGCTCTGGGGCAGCTGGTGGCCATGGGGACAGCAGTGGCTCCTGAGTGACTGCTGAGTGCGTGTTGGCCCTGATGATGTGCTGAACTGCTTGAGCAAATCATCCTAAAATAGACTTCATATGTGATGCAGAAGAACCCAAGCAAAACACAAAGCCCAGCCAAACCCAAATTTATGCTTGTGGTTACCGAGCTTGTGAGATCAATTTTTTGTTTACTTAAAACTGATTTCAAAGAGGTGTTTTTTTTTCTTTTAATTCTTATTTTTGATCACTGGGTTGGGGGATGGTCATGGCACTGCTTCAGCCAGGGCTGAACATCCTGCTGTCATCACAGAGATGCTCTGTCCCAAAATGCACAGAATTAAGGTCCTGGTGAGATGGTGAGGTGGGGAAGCACAGGGGCTGCAGTCACTGCTACATTGGCACATCCCAGCAGTCACCCATAAAGAAAACCCACCAAAGAGATTCTCTTATTTTCGTGAAAACCTGGAAAAGTAGATCTCAGCAGGTTTTTTTTTCTATTTCTAACTTTTGCAAAGATTAAAGCTATCAAGTGTTAAAAGCACCAGTTCAGTTAAAAAAAAAAGGGAAAAAAAAAGCTGAGAAACAAAAAAACCCTCCAAAGCCCACAAAGCCTCTGTGGAGCTGGCAGAAGACAGAGCACAATAATAGCAGCACTGGCTGATTCCATCTCCCGTGTCATCCCACATGTTGGGTTTATCCCAGTGGGACAGGAAAGCCTAGAAAGTCCAAACTGCCATATTTTAGGACGAACCATATAGAAAATAAACACATGAGATAAATAAAACACTGCCAGGAAGTGATGAATTCATGGGACAGAGACCTGAGGTGATGATGATCGCAGCCGCCCGGCTCATGATGCCGAGGACACTGCCCAGCCTGTCTGGGGCAGGGAAGCAAGGGAAACACACACCTACTTTATTTTTTCAGGAATCCCTGGCTGTGTGGCCCCCATTTCAGCAGAGAATTCCTGCACCCTCAGAGTTTGAACTGGCTGAATCCCTGAGGGGTCAGAGCCAGAAGCTCTGTCGCTGGCCAGGACCCATCGTCCCTTTAGCAGTGATGCAGTGAGTGTGACTCTGTGCCAAGCCCAGATGGAGTTGTTCCCCAAGCAGATTCCTTCCTCCATGTCCTTTTATTTATTCTTTTCTTCTTCTTTTCAGCACTTACTTATTTGCAGATTTGTCAGCATAATGGGTGGCGTCCCAGTGGCAGTTTGTGTTGGCTTTCCAGGGCTGCTTGAGGTTCCTGTGCCGTGGGGGGACAACAACTGTGTGGGGATGGGGCCAGGCAGCACAAACTGTGAGGTGGGGGGAGCCTGGGCTGGGGGTTCAGCACTGGAAGCTTGAGGAAAGAAAATTGAATTCATGTTTGTGAATGGAAATGGCTTTGCAGGAAAAATCCTGGAGAGAATGGGGTGGCTGGTGCTGCTGCTGTCGCGTCATCTGTCCCTGCAGAACCTCACTGCTCCTGACCGGGGTTATTGTGCTGCCTAATTGCTTTTGGATGGTGTTCAGGCAGCAAAGTGGGGCAGCAGCAACTCTCCAGGCTGGTTTAACTCTTCTGTGGGGTGTAATTTCTGGTTGGTTACATGGGGAGGCGAGATGGGAGATAGGAGACGGGGTGGGCAGCAGTGGGGCTGGAGCCAAGGGGAGCAGGAGCTATAGCAACACTGTTCAGTAGGACCTTGGAGGTGGACAGGAGCTAAGTGAGCATTGAGTGCAACCAGAAAAAGGATTTTACTAAAAAGAAAGTGAGATGTGGAAGGACAAGAGATGTCTTCAAAGGGTTTGGAATAACGGGATGGAGCAGCTCCTGGCTGGGGGAGCAGGATGGTCCATGAAACTGTGCCGTGCACACTGGGACCCATCCTATGGGGACAGAATAAATTACTGTGTCACAAGTGTTATGAGGGAAGAAGGTCTGTTGCAGAACCCCAGTCCAGAGCAGGCTGGGGGAGTGCAGGGTGTTTAAGAGCTGTGGGACCTCTCTTTGCTCCGTGGTGGAGACAGCGTTAATCGTTTGGGCTTAGCGGTGTGCGGCGGATGATGGGGAGGAACAGGAGGGCTGTTAAGCAGGAGGAAATGGTTTGCTGTCTAGATGGGCTTAACACAATATAAACTACATGGTGCACAAGGAAAGTTAAATCCTGAAGTGATGAAGGAGCTGGAGTCACCCAGCACAGCAGTGTAGGTGTGAGTGGGGTGAGGGGTTTCCTCATGGTGGTGGTTGGAGCTAATGCTGAAGCACAGTGCCCATGTGCCTTTTCCTTCAGCCACAAAGGCATCTGCAATGACAACTGTGAGGCAGTTGTGTTGTTTTTCCCTTCCTGATACTTTGACACCATCCTTTTTTTTACAGACTAAAATTTCAGAACCATCTAGAAAGGAGACTGGGAGCAGAGGTGATCCAAACCCAAGCTGGGGGCTTCCTGCTGGGTGCCATCAGGATCTGGCTCTGCCCAGCTCATCCATGTGACATGTCCCTCCATCTCTCCTTCCCTGCCTCCACATGGCATATGGAGGAACCTGGATGGGGTAAACTCAAGTTGCCTGGGTGCATTTTCCCAGACTGTTGATGTGGGCAGACAAGGTAAGGGCAGGGTCTGCCTTCCTTATAGATGCCCTTCACAAGCTCTTTCTTAGACAGGTTGTTTGGCTAGAAAAAACATAGGATTTTTTTGTGTTTGAGAAAACCTGTTCAGACTCTGAGAAAAATTGGTAAAACAGTATTTTAATTATAACTCATTATGCAGTGTCTTGTTCTGGAACTGCACCTTTGGCCAGGGTGCATCTCGCCAGAGATGCTGTGGTAGTGCCCCAAGCCTTCATCTTGGTTCTCATTTAGCCTAGAAATGTAATTAAAGGAGGGTAAAAAAGGAAGCAACAGTTACTGACTCTTGAAAAGTGAAGGGTTTAGGCCAGACTCCTGCTAGGAAAATAAACAGAATTTCATTTTCTTGTTTCAAGTTCTTCCCACATATTGAATTTCCATGCTCGGTGACAAGGGGGATCTGCCCGAGTGAGCAGCGATTGGATTCAGATGGCTTTGAGTTGCACTTGGATTTGCTTTGGAAAGCTTGACCTGTCCTTGGAGAGCAGGGTTTGGATCTGAGCTCGAGGCCTTGTTCTCTAAAGAGCACAGACCTTGCAGTCTGAGTTATCAAGCTGTAACTTTTCATGGCTGTGCCTGGAAATGGTTTTCCTGCCCAGTGTCCTGCCCAGCAGGGCTGTGACAGAGCCTTTCCTTCCTGAATTAGGCCAGCGTTTGCTGATCTGAGCCTAGAATCCCCTTTTAATTGAGGCAGTTGGCTCTTTTGGCACATGTGGGTGCGGGTGCCCACCCACCCTCCTTCCCAACTCCTCTCCTGCAAAAGGAGGAAACCCATGTTGGGATAATTTCTGCAGCGAAACAGTAAATTTGGGATGGTGGGGAGTGGTTTGAGCTTGTCCTAAGTGTACCCACCACCAGGACCCCCTGATGTGGGGCTGTACTGGGCAGGGGTGAGCCCTGGCAATGGGGTGGGAGGTGTTTTGGTGGTCACCATGAGCACCAGGGTTCCTCTGGGCATTTGGTGGTGACAGCAGATGATCCCAGGGGAACCACTTTGGGAGCCAGGGGGGATTGAAGATGCTCTGTGCCTTGGGTGATAAATGTGTCGTGGCCCAGGTCCGGAAATAGGGCAGGGAAGGATGTGAGTGACAGAGGATTCATATCCCGGAAACGCCGTGGTGTAACAGCTCGGGAATTCAGCGGGATAAATGCATTTGCATGTCCTGCTGCAGACAATCTGCTTAATGTGGGAAGCAGAGCTTCCTGTAGCACCGAGTCAGTGGGGAAGGGAAAACCCTGAGAGCCAGGAAGGGCTGGGGAGAATTAAGCAGGTAAACCCATTAGCGGTGACCACCTCTTTGTGTGGGGATTACACAGAGCTGCTGCTTTTGGATACTCAGTGTCTCTGGAGGAGTGAGGGCTGGGAGCTGGGGCCTCTTACCCCTCCTGAGGGGCTCAACCCCAGAGCTGGGATTAGCACTTGCCACAAGCCACCCTCACTAGCCAGAACAAATTGCTGCACGTGCTGAGGAAGAGCCAAACCTGCGCGAACTGTGGCAATGCTGTGAGGTGGAGGTTTGGCAGACCTTGCTCTGGCAAATCCCCCCATTGTTCCCACTGGGACCTTCCCCATGGAAATCGCTCCTCTTTATTGAACGGATTTACACTGTCCCACTAGCCTGGCAGGAGATTTACCCCAGCTCCCTCCACAGCTCAGGAAATCCTCAGATATTGGCTCTAAAAATGGAGTAACAGCACAAATGGGAATAGCTGTGCTACCCCAAGAGCTTGTTTCAGTCAGCACATCCTGAAGTGGTTTGGCATAAGCTGTGCTCAAGAAAGGCTTGGGACAGTGGGGAGGGAGGTCTGGGGTGCAGCAGGAGGTGCTGGAGATGGGTATGTGGAGGTGGGGGCATGGACAGTGCTGCTGCACCTCCCTTGCCAAGGGAGAGCTGCAAGGGTGGGCATCATGAGGTGGCACGCTGGGGCTGTGACTGCAGGGGCTCTCCCAGTCTTTGCCAGAGCCTCTGAGGGGATGATGCTTCACGGCATCGTGGTGCCCAACACTGCATCCCACAGCTCCTGTCCTGAGACGTGTGTGTCCTCCGGCAGCCTTTCCAAAATGCGAACCACAGGAAAGCAGCAGAAACCCAAGCTTTCCTTTTGCTTGGATTCCCATCAGTTCCCCGAGTTTAATAACAGACTATTCCAGGCTCCCTTGCTCGGGTTGGTTTGGCTCACCAGGCTGGGGCCGAGCGCTGTCTCATGGGCAAAGCAGCAGTGGGGTGAGAGGATGGGGAAGGAGAAGCCACGTTAAGGGATGAGTGGTTTTGCCAGGAGTGTAAACCCACTCTACCCTTCCTGCTCCCCACGGGGGTCCCTGGACAGCCCCAGCCCCACGCGAGGGGCAGCAGGGGCTCCCTGGGGTGGGTGCAGCACCCCTGGGCAAGTGGGGGGACCCCACCGCTTCACGGGCCCCCTTCAGCTCCTCTCGCTCCATTTGTCCGCCAGATGCTGAGCCAGATGTTGGCGCTTCGATGTCCGCCCGCTGGCACCGGCAGCGCGGGGGGGGATGCCCGGTCTTCCCCTCGCTCCCGGAATTCCCGTGTGCCGCCCCCCAGCAGCCTGGGGGGCAAAGTTTGTTTATTTTCTTTATTGTTCGGGGCCTCCCGCCCTAGTAGCTTGTCCCTGCCCGCTCCTGCCAGCTCCCGATCCGAAACCGAAGGCGAAATAGCAGCAGCCCTGGTGCTCCCTGCGCGGTCTCCCTTGGCTGAAAATCATAGAGTCGTGGAATAATTTAGTTGGGAAAAGCCCTCTAAGATCATCGAGTGCAACCGTTGCCCCAGAACTGCCAAGGCCACCACTAAAACGGGTCTCTAGGTGGCACATCCACATGGCTTTTAAATCCCCCCAGCGATGGGGACTCCACCACTGCCCTGGGCAGCCTGTGCCAGGGCTGGGCAGCCTGTGCCAGGGCTGGACAGTCTTTTCAGGGAGGAAATTTTCCCTAATCTCCAATCTAAACCTCACCTGGCACAGCTTGAGGCTGTTTCCTCTTGTCCTATCCCTTGTTCCCTGGGAGCAGAGCCTGACCCCCACCTGGCTCCACCCTCCTGTCAGGGAGTTTTAGGGAGTGAGAAGGTCCCTCCCAGCCTCCTTTTTCCAGGCTGAGCCTCCCCAGCTCCCTCAGATGCTCCTCACAAGACTTGTGCTCCAGACCCTTCCCCAGCTCTGTTGCCTGCCCTGGACATAATCCAGCCCCTCCATGTCCTTCTTGGAGTGAGGGCTCCAGAACTGGACACAAAGATGGGGAGTGCTGGGCAGGACATCTGCCCTGTATGTACAGGGAGCTCATGATGGACTGTCCCATGGAGCAGAGGTGTGTGTTCCCTCCCTCCAGCACACTCCACAGCCCAACCCAGCTGTGCAGCATGGCCCGACCCAGATTTTACCTTTCTCTGGCATTTTCTTGTCCCTCACTCCCTACCTCCCTGCCTTCTTTCTTTCCTTCCCTTTCCTTTCTTCCCTTCCCTTTCCTTCACACTCCAGAAAACCTCTCACAGCACACTTGGGCTCCCTGCACTTATTGGGAAAGATCTTCACTTGTAATGATTTTCTTAAATCTTATAATTTTCCTTCCCCCTTATCCCCCCTCACCTCTCACCCTGAGGACAAACTCCCTGAGGTAAGCATGGTTTCCCTGGGCAATGCCATCCTGGCTTGTCCATCTGTCTGAAGCAATTACTGTGGCTTCCCTGGGGATTATTTTTCAGCCCAAGTGTTGACATTTTTCCCCGGCTGGGCGTCGAGCGTGTACCTGCGGGGGCGGTTTCTGAGCGGCAGAAGCCTAACGAGAGGAGAGCCCTGGGTTAATGAGGTGTTGCAAGACAGCACAGCTAAATCCGGCATTACACGTTCCAACTTTCCAGTTTAATTAGAAACCTGCATCTCCCGCTCATGCATTCATTCACTTCTTGACTTGAGTGACAGCCCGGCCTTTCACAGGGAAAGCAACCACGGTGTTTAAGAAGAGTGTTGATGTTGTCAGCCTTCCACATCCCTCTGTCTTGCCCAGCTTTTTGTTTGCCGTAGGAATATCGTGCTGGACCTGTGATAGCAGCTGAGCCAGGGCCATCAGTAGTGTTTGGGTCCCTCTCTTGGCCTTTCTCTCCCGGCAGCTTGTTGGCTGAAATCCAGGATTTTGGCAGATATTCTGTCCTTACTGGGCACTGCCAGGTACTTCTCAACTCTTATCCACTGCAGTGAAGCAATTAGAAGTTCAGAGCAGCACTGATGCCAGAGGTGGAGGGGTCCAACCTGTTGAGGGATCCATGTCCCTGCAGATGTAGGATGAGGGAACGCATGAGGATGATGAAGACACCTCCATGGGGTAGTGCTTGCCAGCTGAAAGGTTGCAGGGAGCTGTGTCTGCTCTGGTGTGAGTTATATTAATGGGCTTAGATGTGAAAATAAGGCAACACTGCAAATCACAGGTGTTTGCCTGTTCAGGCTTACCTGGGACACAGGGATACTGAAAAACTCCAAAGTTATCCCACTGCTGTACCTAACCTTTTTGAGGGGGGAAGGCAACAATGCAGAGTAGATTTTTTGTAAGCATTATTGTTTTCTTCTAATTGAAATGTTTTAGTTGGTATGTAGAAATATATATATTAAAAATGTGCCTTTTTGGCTGTTGGGAATTCTAAGTAAAAACTGAAAATTTGTGTTTGTGGTCCCTCAAGCATTCAGTGTGCACAGAGTAAATACTTCCAAGACCACCCATCTGCCCTCCCTGTGGGCAGCTGTACAGGAATGTTGCTGTGTAGAAGACAAGAGGAGCAGCTGGTACCTACAGGATTAGCAAAATTCACCTTTCCACTCGATTTCCACGTGGATCTCACAGGTGAGAAGCAGCACTGAAGGGCCATGGCAATGAGAAGGTGCAAGGAGTTGGTGCAGGCTCCTTCACAGCCACAGCTCTGCCATTCCTATGCCAGCTCCCTGTTTGCCCAGGAGCACTGGGATTACCTGTGATGCTATCAGTGCTGGGGAGAAGGTTTCAGAGCCAGCAAGTGCAGAAGTGCAGTAATTAGAGCGATTGTAAAGTGCAGTAATTAGTGACTAATTGCTGTTGCAGAAATATGCAAGGCAGAGTGCTCTTTATTCCTCTCTTGTGTAGAGATGGTTGATCTGGATTTGTCGGGAGCAGGGAGCACTTCTTGTCCCTGTCCATGATGGCAGGATAAATCAAGGGAGAATGGCTTTAAACTGAAGAAGAGTAGATTTAGATTAGATATTAGGGAGAAATTCCTCCCTGTGAGGGTGAGTGGTGAGGCCCTGGCACAGGTTTTCCAGAGAAGCTGTGGATGCTCTGGGTACAGTGTGGCAGCTTGGTGCTCCTGTGATGCTCTCACATGGCAGGAGTGGCTCTTGAGCTGCTCTTGAGCTGCATCATGCCAGGTGAGGAGAAACAGCTTCTCACAGGGTTTGGGAGTCATCAAGGGGCTCCAGTGGCATTTTTAGAGCCCCATGTAGCCAGACACCAGAGCAGTGGGGGGAATACCCCTGGGAATGGGTGCAATGTGCTGCCACTGTCATGCAGCATCTTCCTGCTGTGCATCACACCTTCACACCAGTCACTGACTGCCACTGCCCCTTCCTCACTGGGACAGCATCAAGGGGCTTTGGTGCCTGGAATTACCTATGAACAGATTGTAGAAGAGACGTACTTACTTGATAAATAAATACTAATAATATATGGTAGGTACATGAAATACAGCACTACTGGTGTTGTGAGGGAGGCCAAGGTCTGGGACTGGAGCTTTGCCTGCTTGTTCAGCTTAACACACCAAGGATATTGGCCAGCATTCACCAGGCTGGCCCTGGATAACAGGACTGATGGTCCAATATGAGATTGTTTGAGGGTACGTTAGAAGCTGCATACTTAGATAGATAAATACATTAATACACAGTATCCAGGAAGGTTTTGCCTTAGAATGCCTGGGGACACAAAGCATGCACTTCTCTGGTAACTGGGGTGACCTTGGGGTGCCCTTTGGGCAGGTTTCTGGGTGCCTGTCCCCAGGAGCTGCAGCGTGGTCATGGCACACAACAGCAGACAGTGGAGGGCAGGGGGAGCCAGGGGGGTTGGTGGCTCTTGGGAGGGTGTCAGGACTCTTCCCCTCATCTCTGCAAAGCTTTTGTGCAGAGCTGAGGAGCTCTGCTTTGGCTAGTTTTGGTAAAGCCTTGACCTAAAGCTCGGAGCTCTAACGAGCTCTAAGGAGGCGGCAGCAGTTGGGTTTTGGTATTTGGGGTCATCTCTGAGCTTCTGGGATGGGGCTTAGTCAGCCGAGACGGGCAGTGGGAGGAAGAGAATCGCCTTCTGGCCGTAGTGAGTCCGCGGCCCCAGCTTGCTGTTCCCATTCTTCTTCAGACCCACAAACCAGTTCTTATCCGCGTGCTTTTTGGAGATGTACGTGTTATAATGGTTTTCTTCGACCCTTTCCAGGAACAGGCACTCCTCACCCAGTAACTGCTGAAAGAGAGCCCGGGGGAACAACAGTGAGCCGGGGTGATGCCATGGGGATGGGGATGTGTGTTCCTAACGTGGTAATCCCAGCTCAAGACCCACCTCCGAGATCTCCATGCCCCAGTAAAGCTCATATTAAAGCATGGAGGTAAGTAGCCTTGATTTTGTCCCCTGGGCCACTCCTGCAGCATCATGTCCATGGCCTGGGCATTTTATTCAGCAGTGATGGAGTCCGGCCCCATGCTCCATCATCTGGTCCTGGCCCTGGCTCCTGCTCTGGCACTAAGATGTGGGGTGGCAGCTACAAGCTCAGAGCACAAATCCACAGAATGGTTTGGGTTGGAAGGGACCTTAAAGATCATCTCATTCCATCCCCCTTCCACTAGACCAGCTGTCAGCTGCTGAAGGGCTGCAGAGCAGCTGCTGCTCCAGGTATGAAACACAATATTTATCAAGTGTCAGATAGGAAATCCAATAGTTGTTGGAGGCAGGGCAGTAATGGCGATATTTGGTTATTTATTTATTTCCCCCCAAAATAAAGCCAGATGCAGAGCGACTGTCCAGCTGCCAGAATCACAAACAGAGCCTAATTATTGCCTGTGGTTTGCATTACTCAGAGCTATGAGATTTCTGCAGACCTCAAGCCCTCTCTGTGTCTGGTCCCACGGGATCCTCCCACTTACCGAGCCATAGAGCAGCCCGTTGGTGTCCATGGCCAGGTACTGCCCCGACTGGGTGCTCTTTATGTACACCACTCCCACGCTTTCTGCACTCAGTTGGAGCTGGACTGGAAGTAAAAATGAAATAATAACATTAAAATCAAAATAGGAAAAGGGGAAAAAAATAGCTGCTAGGAAGGTTAGCAGGGTGTTTTGTTCCAAAGCCTGGCTTATAAAGTGTTTATAGGAAACAGTACAGTGTGTAATAGAAGTGTCTCCTTGTACCCTCTCCTTCAAAGAAACCCCACAGCCATCCTTTAGGAACCAAAGACCAATTTTCCCCTTATTTTACATCAAAGGAAGGGCAGCCTTTTGGTTACGATGCTGGAATGGGACACAGGAGATTGGGGTTTTAATTCTGGCTCTAATTTACAAATTTCTCATGTGGTTTGACAAGACACTTAAGGAGTGACATATGAAGAAGTATTTTGAGAGCTAAACCAGCAATGGGCAGAGTGCAGATGCCTGCACTGCAAACTCCTGATCCAGCGTGTCCCATCCAGCCGTGCACTGTGGCTGGATTTATTCAGGGCACTGTAGGTGGAGAGTGGAGAAATGTCAAAGGCTGATCTTCATCTTAAAAAAATACCTCCTGTAGGTAGTCACACCTTAGATTTTCCGAATGTGCAATGCTAGCACGGATTTGATGCTGAAGCAGGACCTGGGTCTGCCAGGGCACAGCCTGGGTGGGAGCAATGGGAGCTGCCTCAGGCCCTGCAGCCGCTGAACACCAGATTCCATCCTCATTCCCAACGCTGGACTGCAGCTAGAAACTCCAGGGCAAAAAAAGCTCTTTTCTGGTCTTGTGCTGAGGGAAGTGAGCCGGGGAGCTGCAGCATCCTGCTCTACTCAGCATCCTGTACCTCACCCAGCAGCTTTAAACTTTCCATTTGTCTGGTTTCTTTTTTCCTTACTTTGCTGATTACAGGAGTCTCGGAAAGAGATTAAAACTTGGCTCAAGTATTTGTTTAATATATTTATCAGGAAAAGGCTGTTTAGTTGGAGAGAAGCCTTGGGAGGACAGTTCTCCAGTGCTGTGTGTTCAGGCAGGAGCCCACGGGGCTTTCATGGGTGGGCAGGAACGCTGCAGCCAGAGCCATTAAAAGCCCCACCAGTGTGTGTGGAGGCTGTGGCTCTGTGGCTGTAGTCAGTGTGACTTGCAAATTCCAGCTCTTCCAAGCGATCATTCCCATCTCCTAGACAGTTTTTTTTCATGAGATTTATGACAGCAATATTTAGATTGGTTTGAATGAAGTATGAACGGATGCCTCGGCTCCAGTTCTTTCCTTCCTGTTTATATTTAATTTATTTATCATTATTTAGATGAGTTAAAAGGCAATGTTACCTCTTGGCCTGGCAGAACACTCTTCCCAGTGAAATCTTTGCTGTAATGGTTCACATTCTTCCTTCTTTTTTTTTGCATGTCTTGCTTAGTAAATGATGGCTAATTAGGAAATTGTGTGGGTACAGATTTGCAGGAATACACAGTCCCAGTGCATGCCTGGTTTAGGCTGGGAATCTGCAGTGGGAAAGCCCCAGCCCACCTACATTCACTGTGATGCTGCAGCCCCAAGAGCAATCCAGGGGGAAAGAGGGGAATGGGATGAAAATGATGATACTGTCCTAAAAGCTGTCCCTGAGAGAGGGGAGTGAGAATCCTCCGGCTGCCAATTCAGCCATAGAGGAAGGGAGAATGCTGGGTTCGGAGGAAGGAGCTTGTGCTTCTTGTGTCCTTTTACAGGCCTGATTTCCTTCCATGAAGTAATGGGATGAAACAGGAAAAATAAGGCTGTTTGTGGAAACAAGCTTCATCCCAAGTGGTCTGCAATGTCCTGGTAAGTTTTCTTCCCATTTCACAGTGCAAGCTTGGGATGCCCACACACAACAACAAAGGATGTGGGGAGGGAATCCTGACATCGGCCTGAATGACAAGGGCTTGGAAAGACTCTTGCACTCCTTAGAGATCCTCCCTGATTCCAGGGCTAGCAGCTGGCAAGGCCATTCAAGATAAAAATAAGAATTTTTGATATTTGTCAGGAGCAAAATGAGCTTGGGCAGTTTGCAGAGCATCAATGCAGACTATAATGCCTCTGTGTCCTTCTTCAGCTTCCCAATGAGCTGTGGGTGTTCCCATGTCTTGTCCCTCCCTGGGGCTGGCAGGTGCCTGTCCCAGCTGGGTGAGCAGTATCCCATGGTGCTGGTCACGGTCTGGGCTGCTCCTCTTGCACGCCAGGGGATGGTGCTGAGCAGCTCCAGCATTTCGCAGGCACAGGGGCAGGACCTTGGGCAGCTGCTGGTGCTCAGAGCAGGGCACCTCGTGGCAGGGCTGCTCTGCTGGCATGCAGCCCTTCCAGGAGTTTCCTCTGTAAATATTAGTACATTCCTGTATCCAAGTTTATGAGATCATTTACAGGAGGTTCCTTTCTGGCAGAGGTTTTCAAACACGTGGCCCCAGGCCAGCAGCCGGGGAGGTGTGAGCGTGCTGGGGTGCAGGACCTGCCTGCACTCACTGCCCGCGTGTGCGATGTGGCTGTGGGGAACAGCTCACTCCCAGGTGATGGATTTGTTTTTCTGGAGGGAAAAAGTCTGGGCTGTGTGGCAGCATCCATGCCATGCTGGGGCACAGAAGCTGGATGCTCAAGGCCTTGGTAGCTCCACATGTTCCAGGAGATGCCATCTTGACTGTGACCTCCCCTTCAGACTCCAGCAAAACCTCTGGAAAATGCTGCAGAGACACTGGCTGAGCTCATATGACCTCTCCTTGTGGGTCTTGTGAGCCTGGTCCTGTCTCCTGAAGATCCTTCGGGTCACTGTCCTGGCTGTCTCTCCCAGGGGTTTGAGCAGGGTTAGGTGGTGCTGGGTTCATACCCAGCTGGAGGCTGGAGCCCCACTCTGTGTTCATCCAGCCTCAGGAGACTCATCCTCATCCATCCCCCAGCACTTGTGTTGGGCAAATGATGGGAGACAGTGTTTGTAATTAGTCTATAAACTGCCTGTCATTAAAACAACAATAGCGAGAGGAAAGGTTAAGTTTGGGGAAAAGCCACGTGTGCTTGCAGTTTAAAGTAAATAAAGGCTGACTTGGCTCCTCCCAGCCCTTCCTTGTAATCGGATAGGAGCCTGGCAGATCCCAGTCATATTCCAGTAAATGTCCAGGATATGGTGTACCCAGAGGTTTCTGCCGAGAGCCAAAGGGAAGAGCCTGGTCCTGCTGCCCACAGAGCCCCCGGGAACTTTGCTGTGTGGCTGGTCCAGCTCTCCTGGGCATCGGGTTAAAGAAACCCACTGAAGAGTTTTTGGTAGTGCAAGAGCTCAAAAAGCATAAAACTTCCCAATGACTCCTTGGTAGGACAAATGGTGGCATCTGCGGGGGCAATTCCTCCCAGCAGCAGGTCCCCAAAGTCCCATGGGGCCACCAACATCACCGACTGCAGGGATGGGGACAGGTGAGATGAGACCCTGGCCATGGGTGACCTGTTAAATTGCTGTGGCAAACAGATGCAAATGCAGAGATAGCACAAGTGATAGCTTTGTGTGTGGGATGCCAGGCTGCCCTAAGCCCTTTCTGCCAGCTCCCTGTGAGACCCAGCCCTGCTGTGTCATTGCTGCCTCCCCTGTGTCTGCCTGCCTTTCATGAGGTAATGACCAGTGTCAGATTTAATACTTCATATATCTATTTATGTACTTTATATCTGTACTTTTATATCACACGTACTTTGCCTCCCCTGCTCTGCCTATGGGCTATAGATGTGTGACTCCTGGAAGGTGTGTTACCACCAGGATTAAAGAAACCTTGGTCCAGTGCCCGTCTTCCCCAGCTCCCCCCATCCTAGCTGATGAAATCATAGGAGCAAGGAGGTCACCAAGACCCATAGGGTTTGCTTACTGTGCTCGTCGCTTCGGTCCCTGGTCCCATCCACTGTGCCATCCGGGAGGATCCGTAGGAAGTGGCCCCCGTTGCTGCAGTACAGGAGTTTGGGTTTCTTGTAGTTCCCCGGGGGCAGGTTGAACTTCTCGGTCAGGGCGGTGAAGGTGGTGATTTCTCCCTCGGCCATCCCGCAGCCTCTCCCACAGCCGAGCTGCAAGAGATGTGGCAGCAAGGGTGGCACCAAGTGCTGGGCACACGCTGCTGCTCCTGGGCTTTAAAGGGAAGAGGGGGAGCCCGGGGGTCCCTGCTGGTCCCTGGGCTGGCTGCAGGGCAGGTGATTCACAGCGATGATGGCTCAAAGTGACACAAAGTGACACAAAGGTGATGCTCCTCCAGCGTGGGAGGTGGCGGGGGGCTGTCTCCTCACTGGGAGGGACTCTGTCCTTTTAATTTTATCATAGTGAATTCTGTTTTTGTTCTGCTTTCTATTGACGTATGTACTAAAATTATACACTCAAAAACCAATTTGAAAAACACCCAGTGTCTGATTGGAACCCACAAGAGGCGGGAAGGGAGCCCAGGTAATAACTTTCTCCACTATTATAACTCTCAAACACAATTATGACCAGGAATTGCAACACCCACTGCATGCCAGGTAGTAAATATTGCTCATATCTTGGCACACTGGCTCACCTGGCCCAGGAACACACACACAGAAAAGGTCAGAACAAACATTAGACGTGGTGGGAGATGAGCAGGGGGCAGGACTGTTCACTGCCTGGGGGTGAGTCTGAGGATTACCGAGACAGTGATTAAGACCATATGAAAACCAAGAACTGTGAGTCTAGGTTATGCCATGAATATACCAGAAGCATTCCAGTGTTTAAAGGGGCTACAGGAGAGCTGGAGAGGAACTTGACAAGGGCCTGGAGTGACAGGACAAGGGGGAATGGCTTCCCACTGACAGAGGCAGGGTTAGATTGGATATTGAGAAGAAATTCTTCCCTGGCACAGGTTGCCCAGAGAAGCTCTGGCTGCCCCATCCCTGGAAGCGTTCAAGGCCAGGTTGGACAGGGATTAGAGCAACCTGGTCTAGTGGAAGATAATATTGAGACCTCATTTTGCAGGAGACTGTATGGTCATGATCAATGTTTCAGCAGACACTGTGCAAAAACCTGAAGGCATCAGATTGATAAGAGGAAGATGCTGTGGATGTCTGAGGGTGAGAACTGCCCTCACAGCTGTGCCATCAGGAGATGACATGGGAGATGACTAGAGTCCCACACACATTCCAGGTACATTCACGTTCTAGCCTACAAACTACATTTAAAATCTCACGTGAATTCATTTTGTCTTTTCTATGCAGAGTTCTATAGTGCTTAGAGAGAAGTGGATTTATGAACAGAAAAAGGCATGCCACAGAATAAATCTAGATACAGGAAATTACTTTAAATGTCATGTATTCCCATAGCTGGATTATGGAAAATATTTTATAGTCACTGTTTATATGTGTTTATAGATTGTAAAAATGTCTCTTTAGCACTGAGATGTGCTACTGGTACATTGGGATGCAGCCAGTACCACACTGTGTGGGTTTGCTGTGGTGCTTTGAGTGCCCTGGGAGATATTAAGGACGGCAACTCTCTGCAATACACACGCACACACACACGTGTATATATATATAGTATCTCTAAACATTTGGCCCTTAATTCTTTAGTAATTAAATCTGCAAATGCAGCTGCAAGAAGGGGAAACTAGTCATTGAAATGGATCCCAGAAGCCTGCAGCGGATAAAAACGTTTGCAAGTTGGATTGTTAAAAGCTGAAACCTTGGACGTACAGACTGTATGGCTGTTGCTGAAAGCACTCCCAGCCATTGCACTAGCTTTGCTTCACACACAGACTTCATTCCTTGCTCTCAGATACCCCGCTCAACACAGATCAGGATTTTGGGAAGTGCTCTCTGGAGTGATAACATGGGCCAGCCCCCCCCTTCCCTGAGATTGGTGAATCAACACACAAGAGCTCCTAATGGTTTTCAAAGCAGCCAAATACAAACTCAAAATCCTTTTTTAACACCATTGTCAGGTGAATCAGGTATTTCTTGGAGTGTTTGGTCCCTAAATTTATTTTCCTGTCAAGAGATTGTACTTTTCATGCAGTAGTTCAGTTTTTCTTGCCAACTCCTCCTCTGAAGGAAAGCCTCTAAGTCACCCAGTGCAGCCCACAGGGCTCTGGTGTGTTACTGAGCATTAATCAAGATCAGCACCGTTGTGTAATTTCCTGGAACCAAAGCTTTTCTTGAACCTTTATCTGAGTGCAAAAGGCACTCAGAAGTCTCTTGGGTTGATGATGGATGGTAATGAGAAAGAAATACCCCAGATCCAAGAGCTCTGATCAGGATCTCAGCAAACCCTGCAGCCAGCAGCAGCAAGGAATGGGCTGGATTCTCCCCATGGTCACCTGAAGGTCTGAGGGCATCTCTGGGTGGCTTGACCAGACCAGCTTCTTCATCATTACTTATTTCCTTTAAGGTTTTTCTGCTATTTTTAGAATGACTCTGGTGCTCACAGCTGCCTTAACTACCACAGAAAAGCTGAATGAACACTTTTCCACTCTTGTTGTCTCTCTGTGCTAAATACTATCGCTCTTCTCATACTTTATGACCACGGAGTCGTTCCTCTACACACACCACCACTCATGGCCCTACAATTATACTTTTGGCAGGAACATGTTAGGTTTTTATGGGAATTAAAAAGCACGAGTGAGAGAGAGAACCTGAACCAAAGACAACATAAAGGGCCTTATTTCTTTGGGTAGAAGCCCAACAGTGCTATTAAATAGCTCAAAGCAGAACAGAGCACTCTCTCCAAGAAGCAAAGCTGAGAGACACCACACTCCAGCAATTATTTGGTGCCCCATGGAGAAAGGAAAATATTCCAAGAGGAGATTGCTGTAGGAGATTGCTGCTGCTGAGCACTGACCCCGCCGACCACACTAGGACAGTGAGCTGGAGCTGAGTTGGACAGTGTTTGTTCAAGACCAGCTGTGTTTGTGGCTCCTCTTTCCTCCACCTCTGTGTAACAGTTTTCCTGTGCTGTGCTAAGAGAAAACCCCCATAGAGAATGAATCACTGGGAGCTGGACCCAGGGCACCTGCTCCAGGGCAGCCCCAGCTCTGTCTGTGGCACAGGGGGCAAAGGGTCCCACCAGGGTGCCTGGTGGCACCCAGCTCTTTCTCCTGGAAGGAGATGTCAGCACCCCAAAGGATCAGAAATAGCCTTCTGAAGGACAAAATGGGCTTAAAAAGAGAGTTAAATCCGAATGTTCACTTGATCCAGGTCCTGCTGAGCTGTGGTGGCTGGAGCGCTGCCGCGTGCCTGCTCCTTGCAGCACTGAGGGGAGATGAGCCCGGCGTGGGACCGGAATAGCTGTGAAATTCTGAGAAGTTTGGCTTTGGTTCCAAACTTTATCACTGGCCAAACCAGTGGCTTTGATGTGAAATCCCAAACTCTGCAAGCATCCGAGTCTGAGCATCGAGGGCTGGTTGTGCTGCCAATAATGGGCGTGTGAGCTCTGAAATAACAGCACAGGCTGGGAGCCATGGAAAAGGAGTGGGGTCGTTTTCCCTTCCTGTTTTAAAGTCGATGCACTAGATAGCACTGCTGTCTCGGTGCTTGCATGACAAAGGTGGTGTTGATGGCAACTTGGAGGACTGCTAATGGTCCAAAAGTTTTTTGCATGTCTGGATTTTCAGGAACTTTTGTGACTCTTCTATGGCTCCTGTGGCACCAATTAAGTAGCCAGCAAAAATTAAAACTAGGAGGTGGCCAACTAAGGTGAGCCTGGCTTTTTTCCTTAGATATAAAATACCTGGCTACTATCTGGAGGAAAGCAGAAGTATCTCACATACTGGGTTAAACTGGATTGGAGGTTGACTCAAATACTTGTCCTTGGCTTTGGACACAAGCCTTTATATGGGGTTGGAAAGAAATGTTCTGTATGGTCTCTGTGTGGCTACAGTGATGAAGAGTGCAGTTAATCACAATTGTCATTTAGATGATCAGCTAAAGATCATGCAGAGAACTCCAAGGAGTACTCCAAAGAGATGAGAGACTGCTAAATCCAGGAGTCTCCTAAGGTTCAGTTAATGAGATCAGCGTCCCCTGAACCCAGCTCTGGTGAGTTCAGTGGAAACACTCCAGTTGGTTTACTTTGGAAAGTGTTATTTTATCCATTAAAGTAGAAATCCTGTTTCTACCAGGGTATGTGACTCAGCTGGGATCAGACAGCAACACCTCCTGATAGGCTCCTTTCCCATTCCCACTTCTGACTACAGCCACCTGGATAGAACAGTAACTTCTCAGGCAGTTCAGACACTTCATATGGGAATCAAAAGCACTTACAACAGGTAGAATATTTTTAAGGAATTCAGGCTGTGGCTTTCCTCCACCCACTGTCTGTCCTGAGGGTTCCCAAAGCAGCCTATGGGCTGCCCATTACGGCTTTGGGGCAATCTGAGAACACCTGGGCATGTGGAATAAACATCTCTTGGATAAACAATGATTTTATTAATCATAAGTTTTAGAGATCCACTGCATGGGATAGATTTCCTCACCCAGGAAAAGATTAGAGACCAGGCAGAGGTTTCCTCGTGCTCTGGTTGCTGCAGGAGAGGCAGCATGGTAGGTCTGGTGTTCCCATCCCAAGGGCTGGTGGTGCAAGGCACGACTTAAATTCCTTGGACTATGCATCCTCTTAGAGTGACTTAATAAATGATTAGGCAAAGCATACAATAAATATGTAATAGATCATTTTGTGTGTATCAGCAGAATGCATTGGCTCGTTTCTGGTCTTGCTTATGGCCAGGTGATTTTATCTCTAGCAATGTGATTAACTGCTCAATGAAATATTTATCAGCCAGGTTTTGCCCTTTGGAAGTGGAATATGTTGCATGAAGTGTGACCAAAAGTGTAGAAATCAATTTAACTAATGCCTGCTGTCATCATCTCCTGCTTTCTACCAGGAAACACGGTCATTCCACTCAGGTCACACTGGATTTGTGGCAGGTCAAACAAGTAGGAGTGAAACTTTTAGCATTTTACTGAGTTTGCATCACTAATGGCTGATGGCAAACACCAGGAGCATCATGGTAAAGATAGATTAGGTAAAGGTGGCATCCTGCCTGGGAGGTAGGGATAGGGGTCAACCCATCCCAGGTGAAGGGAGGAAATCCTGTGCCTGTAGGGATGCCCACGGGAAAGCCCTGTATCCTGCCTTGGAGCCTGGTGTGACTTATGCAGGGCTGTGAGCCCAGGACACCCCAGATGCTGCCTCACACTGGGACAGCCAGTACAACATCCCAGCAAACTGGTGGTGTCTGTGGGGAGACAGGAAAACCAAGAGATGACCCACTTTCTAATTACCTTCCCGCCTCTCCCACCTCCCCACCCACGGCCCTTTGCAATCCGGTGATTAACTTAATTGCAGTTCCAGCTCCAGGAGTCAGTCCAGCCTGGGAGCAGGAGCTTTGCCAGGAAGGTCTTGCCCCTCTGTTCTGTCTGGATTCAAACCAAGAGCACAGACACGTAGATGAGCAGCACTGGCTGCAGACACAAATCCCACCACCTCATGTTGGGGATTTAAGCCCAGACTCCCAGTGCAAGCTAGATGCGTGGGACCTGCTGGATTGAAAGAACATGCTGGACAGAGAATTGCCAAAGTTCAGCCCATCCTTGGCTGGAGGATGTGCAGCTCCCAGAGGATGAGGGGACACCTCCAGAAGAGGCAATGCCATTGCTCAGTTATGAGGAGGGGTGGCTGTGGCTCCCCTGTGAATGCTGGTATTGGTCCTCCCTCAGACCAGGGTCTGAGCAGAGATTGCTGTCCAGGGCTGGGCTGTCAGGGCCGGCACTGCAGCCGTGGCTGTGACTGTGACCACTGTGCAGGAAAGTGGCAGGAGGTGACAGCTGGGAGCAGCCCAGCTACACCCAGTGCTTCCCACCTCATCCTAGGGGATTTGCCGAGGGCGTGTCTGGCTCTGCTACACTGCAACAGGTGTCCTAGTTACAAAAGGCAATTAGTGGAGAAACTCCCAGGGTTCCTCCTTCCTCCAGGAGATGGCAGGTGCTGTCTGCCCTTTAAAAGTGCCCTTTCCCTCTTGCAAGCTTGTGCTGAGACCATTGTAAAACGTTATCCCTCCTCCTATGCTTTGCTGCCTCCTAGCACCTCATTCTGGCACATGGAACTGGCTGGGAGCAGCCACTGACATGTGTTGTGAGTTACACCATCATTGTGGTCTCATCTCTGCCACCCAAGGAGGGTGGCTCTGTGCTGCCAAAGCTGCCAAGGACCCAGGGACGACACACCAGGTGCAGGTACCTTGTTTTGGGTGTTTGCTATCTTGGTTAAGGGCAGGGCTGTGGGCACCTTTCCTCCTTGTGTCTGCCTGTGCTTGGCTTCCCAGGGAAAAGTGTCTGGAGGGAGGGGAAACCACAGGAGATGCTGTAACACCTTATCAGTTGTTGGTTGTAATGTTTTGTGATGAGGTAGGAAGCCACTGGGGGCAGGGGGCACTCAACGTGCCCCTTGGCTCCTGCTCAGCAGCCCTTAGGCTGGAGAGGTCCAAACAGTTGGGGTCCCTGCAGTGGGGTCCCAACCCATGCCCTGCCCAGAACCCACCACTCAGTTCCCGGCAGGCAGGAGGGATGTTAAGCTGGGTGACACTTCACAGGGCTTTTAAATGTCACCATCCCCCTGCCACCCACCCCCGGTGTCAGTGCAGGACACTGGGCACAGTGTCAGACCACAAAGCCCTGACTGTCCTGTCTGGGCCAGCCCTGCAGGTGTGGCTGCCCTGCGCGCCCACGGATGGACGGACAGAAGGATGGACAGATGACAGCAAATGTCAGACTCTAGCCCCAAAACTTCCCTCTATGCAGTACTCTTAATCCAAGGGGTGATCTGGTTCTCCTGTTGTACCACGTCCTGCCTGAGCCCTCCAGTCCCACCCCAAGCCAAGCCTCCTGCCGATGCCCCGCTCAGGTACGTGCCTGGTCACTGAGTCTCTGGGTCACCCTCCGTCAGCCGCGAGCCCTCGCCAACCCCTCGGCGCTCAGACGGGTCCGACACCTCCGTGTGCTGTTGCTTATACTCATGAGGATGGAATTAGGAGTGAAAAGGAGGAATGCTCATGCGGTGTCAGGCAGCACTTCCTGCAGCTGGCCATCTGAAGGGTGGCCAAGCCCAGCTGAGGGTTGGCTCCAGCTTCAAAACTGGGATTTGAGTTTGGGTTCAGCCTTTATACCGTGTCCTTCCCCAAAGAAGTAGAGGATGATGGAATCCAGGGTTTCATCTCCAGGCCAAGTGAAACCCCACATCCATCCTCGTGGTTAACCATCAGTAGACATATCATCGCTCAGAAATCCAACTTCCTTCAGCAGAGTCTCGGTCTGGGTTGTTCCAAGGAAAATCACTTGGTTCCTGGGTTCACCATAAGCTCAGCAGTGATTTACTATGATAATGTGCAGGGAGTTAATGATGTTCATCCTGCAATGTTTGTGTAAGGGCTGTACAGCTGCTCTTGTTAACTTCTAAGTAAGACTGGCTGGAAGAATCCTGTTCCTAATTCTGTTGCTCAATATCTTATTTTAAATTCAGTGTCTAGTACCCATGGATGCTACCTCCTGGTTTTTTTTCCTCCAAGCTGTATGAGTAAGGAGCTTGGGCTGTGTTTTCCTGTGCACACTGTTGCTCAATAACTTAACAGTGCAATAGAAGCTTGAGATAATAATTGCTATTACCAGGAAAATCCTCCAATAAATAATAATTTTCTTATCTGCATGACTTTGGGACTGGAGAAAATGCTTTCCAGTGGAAAGCTGCAGTGCATAAGAGCATGCAAGGGGCATTTCAGATGAAAGATCAGAGCAAGGCAAGCTCAGAGCTGAATCTTGTTCAATGCAAATGAGTGGGTTAGCAAAAAACCTGGAATAATTAGTGTGGATAAGTAGCCACTGGAGTAAACTAGGGAGAGCAGCTGGGCATCTCCACCTCTTATGGTCTATAGAGTCTGTACAGACTCGTGGTCTTTAGGCAAAATTTGGGGAATTCTCAGTTCCAGTAGTGGGTGGTTCTGGAGGCCACGGACACTGAGCTCTATGTTTGTCACCCTCATCTCCAACCTAGAAAGGAGTATGAGTCACACACCAGGACCTGCCAGACCTTGGTGGAAGGTACAGCCCTAATTCTGGTCCTCCTGTCCCAGACAGGGACACACCGAGGCACCTGTGTCTGTATAGAGATGGGCACCTATTTGGTCCTTGCTGTGACATCTGTGACCACAGGCTGTGTGACAGCAGGCAGTACTTCCACACTGCTCCAAGGCAAATAGTGCCCTGCCTTGGATGCTGCCACAGGTTTCCATTACAGAGTCCTCAGAGAGAAGGGGATATATTTTGAAGTCTCTTCTACCCTTTCTCATCTCTGTAAACAACAAACCACCACAAAGAGCACGGTGCAGGAGAGAAGGCTGCAATTTTAACTACCTGCTGAACCTCAGCCCCAGAGGTGACACCCACACTGGCTATTTCCAGCTCCTGAGTGGGCAGTCTAAAGACATCGGGATGTTTGTTGTGCCCAGTGTTTCCACAGCTGGTTTAGGGGAAAGCTGAGGGTCAGGCTGGCTCACAGGGATGCAGCCAAGGATCAGAGAATCACAGAATGATTTGGGTTGGATGAGACTTCCAAGTTATCTCATTCCACCCCCCTGACATGGGCAGGGACACCTTCCACTAGACCAGGTTGCTCCAAACCCCCACCTTGAACACTTCCAGGCATGGGGCAGCCACAACTTCTCTGTTGTGATGCTCACAATAATCGAGGCAGAAAGATGCCCTGAATTGTCTAAGTGGGGAAAAAAAGCCCCAAACTAACCCAAAATCTTTGGGACAACCAGGCAGTTTGGGGAACAGTTGTTGCTGTGCCCCCTGCCCAGCTGGGAGTGCTGTCACCAGGACCCCAATGAGTTTTTAACCTTTTTCTTAGTCATGAGCTGCACATTCAGCCCCACACTGGGATGCAGTATCCCCAGGGAGTCAGTGAGCATCCCCCAGCTGTGGTTTGTGAATACCTTACATGTGTGCACCTGGTAAGGATCACACCCACACCAAGTTAGGTGTGAACTCCAAAATCCCTTTTTGGAGTCTGGCAGCCAGTAAACTCTTCCCATCAGTTGGAAGATTTTGTGAACACCCTGCAACAATGGGAATATTAAGCAAGGGGAGGGGAGAGTGTTTTACTTGATGTGAAATACTTGTATTTTATGTCCAAGATTTGACCTGTAATTGAGACTTAAGTACAAAAGGAGGTAGAAATTCTAGTGGAAAATGTACCCAGTTGAGTAGTTTTGTGTACAACACCCAGGTGTTGTAGGTGTGCAGGTATTGGAGAAATAACAGTGGATCTCTCTGGGGGAAACGAGGAACCTCTCTGGGGAAAAACATAACTGGATTAGGTAAAAGCAGGACAGCCTTGGGATCTACCAGTCACGGATACAGGGATGGCCCTGTGCCATGTCTGGGAGATTTGGAAACATGTGGAGGGGTGGATGGTGCAGGGATGCAGAAGGTTGTGCCCTCAGTGACTGCTGCAGGCAGCATGTGGCAGGGAGATGGGCAGGAAGCAGCTGGGTTATCCAGCACTGAGCTCCCATGATCAGTATAATTTTCAGGGGCTTTATGGCGTGCAGAGAGTCTGGAGTATGCAAACAGCTGGAATCTGGAGTTCATCTTTGGACGCACGGAGCAGGTTTTGTCATGGTAAAGATCTCCCCCTCCTGTCCACCACAGCAGCAGGGATGAGAGTGAAGGAGGGAATCAGCTCCCATTCCTGCTCTTGTTCTGTGACTGAGCACAGGTCAGACAGCTCAGTGTGCAATGGGGGGCCACCCTGAGCAGGTGAGAGTGACTGTGCCCCCAAGGTGGGCTTGCAGGCTGGGCGAGCTGCCTGCCTGGCCCCCTGGGCCGGGAGTGTCCGGTGGGACCTGCATCCTTCGGGGGGGTGCAGGACCATGACCCTCACATGGGTCACTGCCGGGCTGGCTCCACCTTGGAGGGATTGACAGATGTGTAGTTGTGGCACTTGGGGACATGGGCTAGGGGTGCCCTTGGCAGTGCTGGGGGAATGGCTGGACTTGATGATCTTAGAGGGCTTTTCCCACCTAAATGATTCTGTCATTCTGTGATTCTGCAGAAATAATGTCCCTGCACAGGTGAGAGCTGGCAAGGGTGGTCTGCAGGTGGGACAGGAGGATTTACCAACCCCAGAGATGTGGGAAGGAAAGATCTGAGATTTCAGCTCTTGAGGCACAGATCTAAATTAAGAGCCAGGACCAAGGACAGACTTTGTGAGTGCAAGTGGGTTGTGAGTCATGTATGAACTGTGTGTCCAGACCGTTGTGGGCAAAGGGCAAAGCCTCACAGCAGACAACAGTTCTGAAAGGAGTCTGTAGAGGACAAAAGGGTTTTGGATGTCACCCCGTGAGTCAGTGGCACCCTGGGCACAGCAGCCAGCCCAGCTTCTGCACCCTGTGAAACACTTCCCGCGGCAAACCTTTTTCTGCCTCTTTTCTGATCTTTATCCTCAGGGTTAGCTGCCAGGCTCAAGTATCCTGGGCTTGGGTGCTGTCTATGGGATCTTTGCTTGGTCCATCCCTGGGCAGCCTTCTTGGGCAAGGGAATGGGTTTGGGGATTTGGGTCAGTACAAACAGCAGGAGAAAGGGGGGTCCTTTCCAAGAGAATTCCCAAATATTAACCCTGGCACTGTGAGGGTCTGCCACATTCAACAGCTAGAAGTGAAGCATTTTATTATACTCTTTTCCTTAGCAAGCTTTTAGAGAGGAAAGCAAGGCTTGTGACAGCCAGAATTTTGTCACCTGCAGGTGCCGGGTGCTCTGCATGCTACAGACCTGCCTCTGCCTCCTCCCTGGGCTGGAGGCTACGGCTGCCTATGACCCAGGCATGAGGCATGAGTCCTTGTCCCTTGGTGGGCAGTGCCACCTTCCCTGTTAAACACCAACAGAATTTGAGGAATATAAAACCTGCAAGTCACCAACTGCTGCTGTGGCTGCTCTGTGCTTCAGTGTTTGCTTTGGTTCTTTAAACCATGTTGGAAACGAGGGGAAAAAATAGGAACTGCCATTGCTGAGAAACACCAAGTCAGGCACCTTTCTAAAACAAAGAGGGAGAGGGAGGATTCCTGCATCCACAGCAGAGACTGCGACAAAGCCATAGTGTCTCATTCTCTCTTGCTGAACGGGTTTTCAAAAAATTCTTCTGCAAAGAGATTTCTATTGTGAGATTTCTATTTGAAAGGCAGGCCTCCAGCCCTCACAATAATCCCTGACAGCTCTGCACTGGCAGACAATGTATGCAGGATTCCTAAAAATGCCCCAGCCATGAGTCAGTGCCTGCTGTGCCCAGGAGGGAGATGTGCTGGTACTCAGGGGCAGCCCATTAGGTCAGGGCAGGGTTTACCTCCCTGGAATATACATTTTCCTTTAGGGAATATTTACCGAAAGAGTTGGAAGATATAGTACAAGTGCTAATGTGTTTTGAGGCCAAAAACGAAAGGGCAAAAAAGATTGGAGATGGAGTAAGCAAGGAAGACTGAAAGAGAAATGGAGGCTAAAGATGAGAAGAAGCCTGCAAAAGAAGTGGAATCACAAAGAAGGTTGGGGAGAAAAAAAGTAGAGGAGTGCGAGAGAAAAAAAAAGATTGATCAGAAGAGAAAATGAGGCCAGAAAAAATAGAGGCTGCAAAAAGGTAGAGGGCCAAGAAAGGGTGGGAGGGGGAAAGAAATGCAGAGGCTGAAAAGGGCAGGAGGCCAAAATAAAGAGGGAGGCCAAAGGAAAGGCAGAGACCAAAAAAAAAGAGGAGGATGGAAAGGGGTGAGAGGTCGAAGAGGCACATGAGACATACGGGAAGGTCTGTGCAAAGAGGGGTCTAAAGTTTAATCGGTTCCTCGGGCCTGGACGGGGCTCAGTGGCGATAAGGCAGCACAATGTCCAATTGTTCTCCTTGCACACCGAGTCAGCCCAACTTCCTCTGGTTTCTGGGCTCAAGATGTGCAGGAACACAGACTTTGGATTTGGGCTGGACAGAGTTCGGGTCTGCCGAGGTCCCCAGCCAGACCTAGAACTCTGCATAGAGTTTTGGATAGAACTTTGGATAAACTTTCATTCCCAGCTCCACCCCAGCCCAGGGGATAAACTTTTCCTCCCAAGCTCCCTAGATTACCCTGGCCTTCCTCCCACTCCTGAGACCCTGATCTTCCTCCCAGCTGAGGCAGCTCATCATGCAGCTGGCTACAGCTCCTTGCCCTTACTCCTGATCAGCTGCACACTCAGCTCCAGAGCAGAAGCCCCACGGCACCCTGGACCCTCAGCAAAGCAGGGATGGGGAGCTGTTGCTCTCTCAGGGAGTTTCCTCTTTGCTAAATGGCCCAAAGGGACCAAGAGGCTGCAGGTGGCGGAAAGTGGCAGTGGGGACATGTGACCCTGGGGGGGTGAGGAGGCTCAGCCCTGACACCACCTGCACCCCCAGCCAGGGCGATTCGAGCCTTGCAGTGATTTGTCTTTATATTTGGCACCTTTGGTTTGGCTGAGAGAACAGTTCACAGCTTGGAGCACGGTGGTGATGAGGAGTCAGGGCTGACAGGCCCATCAGGATAATTGCTGCAGTAGTGTTATTTCAGCTATAAAACCTAGAAGGTTTGGGTTGGAAGGAACCTTCAAGATCATCCAGTTCCAACTCCCTGCCATGGGCAGGGGCACCTTCCACTAGACCAGGTTGCTCCAAACCCTGCCCAACCTGACCTTGAACACTTCCAGGGATGGAGCATTCCCAATCACCCTTAATTGTCCAGAGAAACTGTGGCTTCCCCAAACCCTTCTATGGTTCTGCGACTTTATTTTGGTTTTTTGCATCAGAAATGAACCATTTATAGTGCTGTGTCACTGCACTATATCATTCCTGTTTGTTTGGGTTTTTTTAGTTTGTTTGGTTATTTTAACGGTCCAAATATTGTGTTTTGCCATTTAAAATGTTTTTAGTTTATTGTATGTCTGTTACATGTATATTTCAATTTAAATTCTGATCTGGGCTTCTGCTTCTGGCCAGAGCTTTAGATGAATTTGCAGTAATTTGGAGAGTGTTATTTGGAATGATGCTCCTGGCTGCGGAACCAGTCCTATCTCCCTGGGTCTGGGGGTACCTGCAGGGCTTGAGGGGGTTTGTCCCAGTTGGGGGGAGCAGCACACTGACTCCCTAAAACTGTCCCTGGAGAAGGGACCTGCTGCCTCCCCACTACCCACCCCACACCTGTGCTCTGGAACCTCCCTCTTCCCCCTCACTCCAAGCCTCCCATGGGGCTGGCAGAGCATCACATGGGCATCTGTGAGGGTGGCAGTACTGGGGATCCATGTGGCATGTACTAGCATCCCGTGGGGATCCCAGAGACTCCTGTGCAGGTCCATGGGGCTGGCAGAGCACCCCATGGGGAACCCGAGCATCCTGTGAGGCTCCGTGGGGGTGGCAGAGGATCCCATAGGGATCCGTGAGGGTGTTAAAGCATCCCGTTAGGCTGGCAGAGCATCCAATTGGGATCTGTGAGTGTGTTAGAACACCCCATCGGGCTGGCAGAGCATCACATGAGGATCCGTGGGGGTGGCAGAGCAACCCTTAGGGATCCATGGGGCAGGTATGAGCATCCTATGAGGATCCTATAGCCTCCCATGGGGATCCATAGGGCTCGCAGAGCATCCCATGGGGAACCCAGAGCATCCCGTAGGGCTCGGTGCAGCATGTACGAGCATGCCCTGGCGATCCCAGAGCTGCCAGTGGGGATCCGTAGGGCTGGCAGAGCATGCATGGGGATCCGAGGGGTTCGTGTGAGTCTCCCGTGGGGCTGTCAGAGACCCCCGTGGGCTCCAGCCCCCGCCCCCGCCATCGTCCCGGGTGCGGTCGCGGCCGCTGCCCACCCCCGCCGCCGCAACCTACGCGGCGGCTGCGCGGGCGCTCCACAGCTGCCGGCTCCGCAAAGTGCGCGCGGTGAGACCGGGATGGAACACAGGGAACGGGGATGAGGAGGATGAGGAGGAGCTGCCTCGGGGCGGGGGATGCGGGGGAGGATGCGGGGGAGGGAAAGGGGGCGGCAGTGCGCGATCGCATCCACTCCCGCAGCGGAGCCGGGCACCTGCCTGCACTGCCCGACCACGGGTCAGACCAGCGGGCTGGGGCTGAGGCTCCCCGGCCAGCAGGATCGGAGAAAACCCCCCAAATGCTGGACGAGCATCAGCATTCCTGTCCCTCGCGTTTCCCTCTCCCATCATTGCGGCCAAGGACATTCCTGCAGTGCTGGGTGTCTCAGTACCCTCTGAGAAGGCGATGACCCTCCTCACCCTAATCAGCTCCGGGTGCCCCGGGCAGCGGGGACAGGGTCCTGCCTCCCCGTTATGGGAGTTTCCACTGCCCTGCTCCGTTTTGGTCCCTGCCTCCCCTTGGGGCAGCCGGCCAGAGAAGGGGCGGGGCAGGGGCGGCCCGCAGGGCTTACTCCGGCTTGTGTTTCCCGGCTGGCACCACTGAGAGAAGCTTGCCTTAAAGCCGAAGTGTTCCCGAGAGCGCTGTCAGCCAGATAAAATGCAGCTCTACGTCCCCGAGGACGGGAACTGGTGCCTGGTGCCGATGCCGGCTCTACCACAGGGCGGCTGTGCCGGGGCATCGGCTTGCCTGGGTTGCCAGGGCTGGGCTTGTGGGGTGCCAGCTGTGGGCTAATGGGCTCACGGGATGTCAGGGTGGATTTGTGGGATGACAGCAGTGGGCTCTTGGGGTGCCAGTGGTGGGCTTGTGAGGTGCCAGCAGCGGGCTTGTGGGCTCCTGAGATGCCGGGGAGGTGGGCTCGTGAGGTGGCAGCAGTGAGCTCGTGGGCTTATGGGGTGCCAGTGGCGAGCTCAAGGGGTACAGGCTGGGTACAGGTTGGGGTGCAGCTGTGCGAGGTGTGAGGCTGCGGGTCACTGCGTGTTTGCTGCTGCTGCAGGGCTAACGAAGCCCGAGCGATGACTTCAGCGCTTGGCCGGGCTCCATGAGCACTTTGATGTGGTGTTTAGGCTGTGTTATCTAAGGCTTGCCCAGAATAGGCTTTTAGTCCCAGCTCACATGGAGCCAGTGTGTTTGGACAGGCATTCCGGGCTGGAAATGCTGTGAGCCCAGACGTTTGGATAAAACATTCCCGAGTTGACTGTGGTTACCAGTGGCTGGTGCAGATGGCTCCTAATGCACCCCACAGCACAGGTGGACTCTATGGCCTTTCCTGCTATAGCACTATTCCTTTTTTTCCCAGTTTGAACAATCCCACACATTCCTCCTGCTATTTCAGGAAATAAAAAAAATTATAGCCAAACATTCCTGAATCTCACAGAATGGCAGTTCTGGCTTTGCCTCTGGCTGTCCTGGATGAAAGGCACTGGGGTTTTGAGTATATGAGGAAGATTAGGAAATGCTGCTCCTTCTCACTCAAGGGATCACCCCCCCTTGTTTTGGAGCTGCAGGGAGACTGGCCCCTCCCGGCAACCCAGCCTTCCCCACTTGCCTGGTCCCCCTTGCACCCTGGTTGTGGTTGGCATTCAGCAGCCCTGGTGTGACGCAGGGCACGGAGCGCTGCAGATGGTGTCCTGCCAAATGGTGTCCTTTCTGCCTGTCCTGAAGGCAGACGGCCCCGGGACAGAGCCAACAGCCAGAGTGAGGTATGGACGTGGAGCAAACACGGGCTTGGGCAGTGGGATCTGCACCAGGCACAAGGGGAGAGGAAACTTGGCTAAAATCCAGACACCGACAGTACTGCAGTGACCCCAGGCCCTGCACTGAGAGCTGGAGGGATGGGAGACAATGCAGGGATGGGGTCACTATGGAAACGGGGGGCACTGCACTGATGGGGACACTGAGGAGATGGGGGTACTGAGAGGATGGGTGGTACTGTGGGGCACTGCCATAGCAGCAGCTCTGCCTCCCTCTGCCCTTCCCAGTCTGGCCCTGCCTGGGCAGCCCCAGCTGCAGCAGGTGCCCATGGTATTTCCCAGGCTCTCGGGATGGATTTTGGCAGCTGGCTGTTGCTCCTGTTCCTCTCCTGCTCCTGCCTCTATCTGGGGTAAGGAACCTCTTTACCTCACTGCCTCAAACGCCCACCAGTCTCTGAGTCCCATAAATAATGCACACCTCCTGGGGTTGTTTGGAAGCACAGTGAATAATTAACTATGGAGCCCCGAGGAAGCTGTAGGTGCTTCTCTCTGCCTGGCACCAGCTCACACAGGCAGTGCGTGTGTGGGCAGCTGAGCCCCAGCACCTACTGCCCCAGCAGCTTCTTATCCCCACAAACCATGGTCCTGCAGCAAAGACAACTTAGGCAAAACATCCTGCATATTTAAAATGAGATCCATAAGATCCCCCAGCCTTCGGCTTTGGTTCCATCCCTTTTGGAGTGGTATTCCTGGAAGGACTCAGTGAGCACTGCTCAGCCCAGTACAAGCTGGGTACTTCACGATGGTAGAAAGCCACTCCTGCCAGAGCTGGAGGGAGGAAAAGGAAACCCCAGTTGTCCCCCAGTGCCACACGTGTGGCCGAGCTGGTGAGCTTGGCCAGGAGTTCCGGAACCAGGACCGTGCGGTGTAGACTCTTTGAGAAGGGGCTCCAAAGCCCCTGGGAGGCTGTGGCTCTGCAGGGTGCTCTGCCAGGGGGAAATGGGGAATGCTGGAAGAGGCACTCACCTGAGGGTCAGTCGGAGTGTGCAGGGCTGGGTGGCAGGGGCGGCTGGGAAGCTGGGGTCACCCTGCCCCTTGCCCCGCTTCCCGGAGCCAGCAGCTCCCACAGCGATCGTACCCACACCCCTCGCAGCACTCACGGGTATCCCAGAGCAAGGCAGGGTCCCTCAGATGGGCACAGGCACCGGGAATGTGCCAGGTCCTGGGCAGTGGCTGGTGTTGGCCGGCAGACACCAGAGCAACACTGTGGCTGGCAGTGCCGGCTGCCGCTCTGCACCCACATAGGACAAGGAAGTATGGATAATCCTTCGCCTTGCTATTTTTTTCCTCTCATGTGATCTTGTTTTTGGACAGCTATTTTGGGGCTGGACTCCAGCCCAGGTGAAAGACAAGGATTGAATCCAGCCTCCCCCTTTTCCGGAGGCCCTCCCAGGACCTCTGCCTGTCTGCTTGCAGGACGGGGTGAAACCCTGCCACCGGCTCATGGTCCGTGCCTGCTTCCAGCCCTTTCCCTCTCTTGCTGCAGAGCCCTTTCTGTTGTGTTCTGCTCTGTGCAGCCGAGGGGTGATGGAAGCAGGCTGTGGTGGGCACACCGTGCCTGGTCACCCCTCCATCCCATGGCCTCCCCCTGCCCTTTGGGACCAGGGCTCTCACTGGCACTGGCTCAGCTGCAGAGTCGGAGTCTCCCCAGCACCATTTGCCTCTTTCTGCCCGTTTCCCCCCCAGACCAGCCTGGCAGGAAACTGATGGGAGATAAATGCATTAAAAATATGCTTGGAGCTTTTAGCAGCCTTGGAATGAACCACTGAAAGCCCTGACTCTGTGTGCTGCCCATCATTCCCCTCCTTCTGGCTGGGAGCATCCCACCAGTGCCTGGAGGAGATGGACAGGTGGAGACATGGGTGAGGGGGAGAACTCTGGGGGTCTGTGCTGTGTCCTGTCTGTCGCTGCCCTAGGGGCTCTGCTGGGGACATCCTTGGGCACATCCTGGTGTCAAACGCTCAGCAGTGTCAGGACTGACTATTTTAATCCCATTTATGTCTTTCAGCCCCATGGATGAAGTTGAGGGCGGCCAGTGGGGTGCTGGGGAAGGGCAGCCTGGCTCTGTGGCTCAGGGAATGCAGGAGTGACCTCTGCATGGGCAGGAGTGGGGCAGAACATGGATGTCTGGGATGTGACACTGGCTCTGGCTGTCCCCACGTGCAGGTGTCACTGCAGACACATCCGTGCCCTTTCACGGTGGATGGCGGGAGGAGTGGGTGCTGTCACGGCACGTTTGGCTGCCTAAATTGGGTCTTTGCATGACTGAAACTCGTTGATGAGTCTCAGAGAAACCTGAATTTCCCTCTCCCCAGCCTTCCCAGTTCAGCTATGAGAGAAGAGGGTTTCAGCACTGACTCCACAGCACTGTGGGCAGGAGGCACATGGCAGTACGGGACAAGCGAAGTACAGGACCCACCATGTGAGACTTCAGTCAGAGGTCAGTGTGATTTGTGTTACAGAGAAATGGGTTATTCCCATAGGTGTGTTACATGAGTGAAAAATTCAGGTTCAAAAATTTGAGGCTTATTTTTTTCAGCCTGTGTCCCAGTCTTTATTTTTTTTATATTCTATAGATTAAATATATATAAAATATAATAAATACATAAAATGTACATTAAATATATATAAAACTATAAAATTAAAATATATTATTTATATGTAAGAATATATGTAATTGTTTTCTTGTTACTACTGCCCATTAAGCAGTTTTAGGTCACATAAGGACTTAATAAGGAATTCCTCTCTGACACCTATTAAATGCTCTTTTCTCTTTTAGGGGGAATGGGAACTTTCACCATGAACTCCACCAAAGTTTTTCTGTTGCACTTGCTGCAAATTATGGTATTTATAATAACGAGGTGAATTTTGAAAACCATTAACTCCTAAGAAGGCAGTTTACCCCTTTGGAACAATCTCTGGGGAGGGCTCCGGGGGAAACCAATTACTTTGTAAAAGTAACAGAGGTTTTAGCAAAGGAAAAGATGAATAAAACGACTGAGAAGGGAAAACCCTGAAGAAGAGGGAGGTGCAGGGAGGCGTCGGGGCCGCCAGAGGGCGCAGCGGGGCCGCAGCTGGAGCATCTGGACACAGCTGGATGGGGAGGCGGGCACCGCTGGGGGTAAGGCACAGCTGGATGGGGCACCGCTGGGGGATGTGGCACATCTGGGGCACAGGGCAAAGGGGAGAGGGGGCAATGGCACTGCAGAGGGGGCACGTCTGGAGCTGGGGCACAGCTGGGGCCCTGGCACAGCTGTGTTGGCTGTGGCACAACTGGCAGCCATGAGGCATCTGAAGCTCGTTTAGGTGTAGCATCCACAGCTGGGGCATATCTGGGTGGCAGCAAAGCTGGCAGTTCTGGCCGAGTGGCAGCAGGTACACCTGGCACTGTGCACATTTGGTGTCACATCCACATGCACAGCTGGCAGTGCACCCACCTCTGGTACATCTGGCACTGTGCACATCTGGCACCTGCTTTCACACCCATGTACTCATCTTGTGGTGCATCCACCTCAGGTATGGCTGGCCCTGTGCACAGCTGGCAGCACACTCATGTGCACAGCTGGCAGCACACCCATGTGCACAGCTGGCAGTGCACTCACCTCTGGACCTGGGGCCCAGGTTACCTCTGCTGTCTTCCAAAAGCCACTGCAGGTGCTCCAGGCTTGGTTTTGCTTCCTGCATGAGCACAGGTGGGGATGAGGCTCTGCCCCTGTAAGCAAGGCAGGAGCTCCTCATTAAGATCCTCTTGCTCTGCCTGAGCTCTGCCAGAACCTGTCACTTACCCAGCCAGACACACAGGACTGTAATTTTGTTTGTCTTTGCCATGGTCTCGCACATTGCTCTCAGTCCCAGCTCCTTCACCAGGATCCTTTTGGTCTTTCCCAGTCACCGTTTCCCAGGAGGGAGCACCCCATCCTGAGGAATGACTCCCAGCCTTTGTATTTTAACAAATTGAAACGAACATTGTTTACTCCCCTCGGCACTAGTTCAGAGTCAAGAGCTGATTCCCAAAGGACTCTCCTGGATACACTAACCAAACGAGGCCTCTTCTCTTGTAATTACATTTCAGAGACAACAGACATCTCCTGATTCATTTAATATGTGCCATGTCGTATTTAGATACCTAACAGAAGCCCTATTACCTTAAAAGTCCTACTGTTATCAAGTACTGACTTAATTACAGTTTTATCTAAAAACAGATCAAGTTAGCTTGACAGAAATCATTTGTCCTTCTCCCCTGCTTCCCGATGATGTTTCTTCCCTGCAGTTCCTGCTCCATCATGAACAGCATCAATCCACTGACACAGCTTTTTCCTGAGACCTGCCAAGAACCCACCAGCATGCTTGCTATTCCCTCATCCCAGCCTTGCAAAATATAGAATCATAGAAATCATGGAATGATTTGGGTTGGAAGGGACCGTAAAACTTCTCTAGTCCCACACCCCTGGGCAGGGAGACCTTCTACCAGACCAGGTTTCTCCAGGCCCTGTCCAACTTGGCCTTGAATACTTCCAGGGATGGGGCAGCTGCAGCTTCTCTGGGCAACCTGTGTCACATATATAAACACAAATCTATATTTATATCCATATTTAAAACCACGGACTGCCCAGGAGGGTCCTTGGGCTCAGGTTATCCAGCTCTGGCTGCCTTTAACCTTCCTGACTTTGGGAGCTGCTGCCACCCAGGTAATTCCTCTGAGCAGGAAGTGGTGCATCTCTGCTGCTCCTTCATCCACCCTTTGCCATAGCTGCTGTTGTTCCCAGCCCCCACCAAGGTGAGGCTCAGAGCCAGTATCTGCTCATCAGCATCACTTTCCTCTTTCCTCTGATTGTTGTGTGGTTTCCACAGCTTTTGTAGTTGCCCCTGCTTTCCTGGAAGCCAAGCCAAGGCAGTTTTCTTCCCACTTGGGAAAGAGCTGGCTCCGTGAGCCAGGGCGGTGTCTGTCACCGGCAGTGGTGGCTCGGAAGGAAAGGTGGGAAAGTCCCTTCTGTGTAGGGCCCCCTCAGAGCTGTCCTGGCTGGTCCTTGTGCGGTGCTGGGCTTTCATTTGATTTCCCATGTGCTTGACAATGGAAACAGACTTTTTTCTCCTCATTTTGGCATGAGCAGGATGAAGCCCAGTGGGTGCTGGCACTGCAGGGCTGGACCTGGCAGGACTGAGGTCACAAAGATGGATGGACTTGAAGGATCCCAGCTCTCCCAATGTGTGCCACTGGTGGAACTTTCTTTGCCTTGCTGCATCAGAAGGATTTTGCTCCCTCACTGCGTGAGGGGAGGGCAAGGAGGGCAGCCCAGGACCCTGGAGCGTCAGCTCTCCCAGGAATGTCAGCTCTGCTCATTGCAGCATTGGATTTTCTGATCTGAACCCTTGATGAAAACTGGGACTTCTGTGTCTGAGAGCTGCTCCAGGAGATACCTCACTGCCCAAAATCTCCAAGAATTCCTGATTTTGTCTTTGTCAGCCCAGCCACTTGTGCAAACAGCGTCAAGCCAGGGCTGGGCACACAAAGCAAGGTCGGTTATAAGCCGTTCTCCTGGAACAGAGGCACTTGGAGCCGGCACAAAGGAATCTCTGTCTCTCCCCTGCACTGGCATCCTGGCAATTAACCCAGAAAATTGCAGTTTGGCCTTGTCCTGGGTGCTGAGTGTGGGGCTGTGCAGTGTGGGGGGCGTCTGGCCTGGCTGGGGGGTCTGACCGTGTTGTGGCCCCCGGATGCACAGGGAAATGGAGTGGTCAGGGTCCAGCTGGGAAGTACCAAATGAATGGGGAACTTGCCCACTTCTAGAAGAAGTGAAGGAAATAATTTGGGTTTTTACACTGAATTGCATTTAAGAGATTTTTGTCCAGAAAACAGCAAAATTAGGAGTCACCTGGATCATAAAATTGTGGAAGAGCCTGAGCTGGAAGGGACATACAAGGATCATCGAGTCCAATTCCTGGCCCTGCACAGGACAACTCCAAAAACCACACCATGGATCAAACATGGACAACCTGACAGAAGCACAGAGCTGAGCTTATCCCCATGGAACAACGTGTCACACACTGACAGGGACATGGGAGCCCAGGGCAGAGCTCGGCTGGCAGAAACTGAGCCCTGCCCTGCCAGGCTCCTGCTGGAAACAACAGCCATCCAGAGCTAAACACAGCGCCGTGGGAAGTGCTGGTGAAGCAGATAATCCACAGGCAGAGGCTGTGACAGTCCACTCGAATATGTCACGGCACTGTCATCATTAAAAACACAGTAATTGGGTGCCTGGGCAGGGCCAATGTACGTGCAGGGGAAGTACTCTTGATTAATTAAAAAATATTCTGTATTCAGTTTGCCACTGCACTTCCTGCAGATCAAATTAGGAGAGATGGATTCAATTGCAAAGTAATCTTTTAAATCTTTGCATTTGTTCCTTTGAGAATTTTTTGTTTCATTTTTAACTATGTAAAGTCCCCAGCAAAGCCCACTGCAGCCACTAAAAGAATGGAAAGTGAGGGTATTAATGGTAAAAAATGGAAGGCAGTGAGGAAGATAGTAAGTCATGCTTAAAGGGTATTGTAGAAACTGCAGTTCACCCAAGTCCAAGCCACTAGAAAACAAATATTTAATTGTACAGTAAATAACATATTTTTACGGTTCCAAACCATATCTCAGAAGCCAAGTGAATATAAACAGGCATATGAATGGATTGCAGAGCCCCTGGTCCTCCTGTGTCCTGCCACGGGATGGGGACAGCAAAGGGACCCAAACAGGACAGAATGAACAAGGCCAGATCACTTGACTGGGAATCATGATTGGTTTCTGGGGGACCCATTTCTGATTTTTGCATGGAAAGGGACCTCTGCTCTCTGAGAAGCAGGATTGGAAAGGAGAGTGCTGTGGGGGGAAAGGCATTTCGATGCTGACCCCAGGAAGCTGATGTGTGGCTGGGCATGGGCAGAGTGGGCAGCAATGCTCGTGTGATCCCCCGAGGCTGCTGTGGTGCCTGGAGCAGCCAGGGATGCCCATGGGCCCCCCTGGAGCTGCCGCAGTGCCCAGTGCAGGTGCAGTGCCCGCGGGACGTCCCAAGGCTGCCGCGGCGCCTGGCGTGCCCTTGCAGCAGGTATCAGATGAGGAGCTCTCCAGTCACTGGATGTTTTTAATAGCAAGTGGAATTGCTCCCCATCATCAGTATCTTATCTGCACGTTTCAAGGGCACGTCCTCTGCCAGCACCTCCATGAAAGCAAACACGGTGCAGCGCCTGCACCGGGGTTTGCTCGGCAAGGTGAGTGTGAGGAGCTGATCTGGTTACTGCACCCCTGCCTTGGGAGCTGCATGTGCCCAGACATACCCAGTGCTGGGAGGACACTTCACACCATAACCTTGAGCAGATGAAATATGTGCCTGGAAAATAATTGAGATGATGAGGATAATTTTGTTCTCCTGCTCCCACAGCTGCCGCCTCACGTGCTGTCTCAGTCACTGATCTGTGGGGACAGGCAGGTTTTCTGGCTGGGTGATGTGTTTTGGTGCTGACATGATAAAAATGGGTTAAAGAAGGCACCAAGATCTGGCTGTTGCTGGCATCACTGGAATGGCACTGTCCATCCTCATCCATCCCCTTGGAGAGCTCTGGGCTATAGTGGAATGTCACACCACTGAGCTGCAGGTACCAGCACTGTACTGAACTTCAACCCCCCCAACCAGTTTAACACCCACCTGATGTTTGTTGGGCCTGTGTCCCACCACATGCTGCTCCTTGGGGGATGCTGTACCACACAGCCCACTCGGTTTGCAGACAAACCCAGTCCTGGGAGGCAGTTTGCATGCCCCACTGCCACAGTCCAGTCTCTGCTCCCTACCCCCTACAAACCCCTGGACATGGGCAGGCTCTGCAGGACACTGAGTGAGAATGCTGAGCTCCAGCCTCTGATCCTCTGGGTTTGGAAGAAGCCACCTCCCTGGGGCAGGACAGAACTTCCTTGAATTCAAAGCCTTGGCTGCTCTCTGGCTGTGGGCTCGGCTGCTGGACACACGGATGGCTGGCACAGCTCCCCACAGGGCAGCTCCTTATCTTCCTTCTTACATTCGTTAATTGCAAATCTGTTTTCTGGTTCTTATTCCCTTTTCTTGTGAGCCAGTCTAGCTGCAGCCTGTCAGATCCTGCCCCTTCCAGCTCCTCTTGGCCAGCCGGCTCAGCACCCCTGAGGCCCCATCACACCCAGCCCCTTGGGGACCCTCACAGTCCCTCTGCTGCTCAGCCACCATTCCCTGTCTTCTGCTGAGAGATGGAAATGTCAACCCCTGAGGGGTCAGAGCAGGGGACAAATGATACTCACAGCTAAAAACAGGTGGAGGTGACTTGGGTGCAGGGTACGGTGACACCGGGGGGCTGCAACCTCTGGAGGGTTGGGCAGGGGGACCACGGTGACCAGCTCTTCCCAACTCCAGCCCTTTGTCTGGACTTCCAGGCATGGTTGGGATAGTTAGTGGGGAATTCCACAGGAATTTGGAGAAGCTGTTTGAAGATATTTTTATGCAGGAAAGGCAGTGGCCTTGCCTAATTATTAAAATTCAAACGATTTGTGCTTAAGCCAACAGTAGGGAGTTGCTGTAAAGTGGCACATGTGTAGGGGTGGTCACTGAGTGCTGGGGAGAGGAAAATCTCCATCCACATTCCAGAAGCAGAGACAGAAAAAGAGGGAACATCGAGGTCTGGGACCACTGAGCAGCACCAGGAGGAAATTACTATTTACACAGGGAGAGGCAGCACTTACATCCCTCGTACGGGTCGTACCAGGGCTAATGCACAGCAGACATCTCTGGAGCCCCTCCAAAAAGGAAACTAGAGTTTGGTTTGGGAACTTCTGGTTCTAATTCCTGGAAACACAGCTTCAGCTCAATTTCACAGTGGTTTGTGACTTTTTTCCAGTGGTTATACAAATTTTGGGAAAACATTCCTCTCCTTGGAATTGTCTTGTGATAATATAACCCCACTTAAGTGGTTGGAGGTTTTGTACAGCTTCACACCCCTCCAGAGGTGCCTGTGAGAAGCAGCCCCCATCCTCCTGGCATGGATCCTGCCCCCTTAGGCATAGGAATCCCTAGGGATGGGTTATCCACTGCATGTCTGCAGTCTGATTCCAGGCTGCTACTGGACTTTGACACATGAAGAAGGCGAGCCCAGAGCGCCTGTGGGACTGGGAATTGAGCTCAGGGGGCAGGCTTGGTCCCAGCTGGATCCCTTTGGTCTGTGGAATGGGATGGCCTTTAAGTTCCCTTCTGTGATTCTATGACTCTGGTCTTCCAGGTGCTTCCTATGAAGGGCTGACCCTCCCCAGGTGTTGCTGGGAGAGGGATCAGCTGCAGGGAGTCAGTGCTGATGGGATACAGGGCGGAGCAGGGTTTAAGTACCGCTGCTCTGGGGGACTGTAGTCTTTTGGGGAGCTTTGCAGTGCTTGTGGCTGTGCTGAGCACCCAGCCTGGGAGCAGTGGCACCTGCTGGGATCCTCCTTGGATGCACTGGGACTTGCCTCCAGCTCCTCCAAAGGCAAGTGACTGAATGGGGTATAGGAGTGTTTAATGCAGCTAATGGCCAAAACCTTTCCTGCCTTGGTTTTGGGTTTGGTGTAGGTTATGTCTCTGTGTGCTGCTTGCTGCTGTTCTGTCTCTAAGATGTACATCTAAGCTTTTCTAAGCATCTCCAGCTCCTTGGGGTTCTGCTCTCCTGCCTGTTGCTCCCTCTTCTTACCACAAGTCCCTGTGTAACACCTGTGGAATTCTTTTTCCATGGAGCATTATAAGACCAAAGCTCCCATGTAGAACATGGATAAAGCTGATATTTTGTGTTTGGAGAGGAAATGAGTGGCAGCTGCTTGGCTGGGGCTTTGAGGAGACTTTGTATTTCCCCAAAAAATAAAAGTAAGAATAGACAGACTGTTTGGCCTTTCCTGACAATGAAACTTTGTCATTTCTATAATTAACTCGGTTATTTAAATACTTCTTCCATAGATATCTTTGAAGATTTCATAGCCCTCAGTTCTCTTACTTTTCCATTTCAGCTTCCTGTACTGCAGTGACTCCCAGGGGCATGACTAATGACTAATTTCACTTTTCCATTTAATTGAGAGCTTGTTTCTGACTTTGCCTCTGTATGTTTAGCTGTACCTTGGGCAGCTGCTTGATGCCTTATCCCTGCCCAAAATGTACCTGTCAGGCCTTTTATCTTCTTCCTGCAGAATTTAGAGGACATCTATGACCAGCTCTTTCTTCCAAAAAATATTTTCATCACAGCAATGCATCCTGGGTTTTCCTTATTGTGTGCTGTGTGTACCCCTCCCCTCTTATGGGATTCACCAAAAAAATCCCAAGGTTGAAACTCTTCTTACTTATGTATCTCTTATTGTTTTCTGTTGGTAAGAACTTCCTTGAGGGCCTGTAGTAATGTTTCCTTTGCCACTTCTCTGGCACCTGCAGGGAGCAGATTCCCTTCTTCCCCCCACTTGCTAAATATCCACTACTCTGCTCTGCAGAATCCCTGGGCAGGTGAGGCCTGGATAGGAAAGGAGCTAGTGAAGCTTTTGGACAGCATGGTGAAAAACCACAGATGAAGGGAATGGTGATGCTGGAAGCCCACCCTTCCCTCAGGATGAGATGTAGCCTGGACCATGAGCAAGGGAACAGTGATGATCAGCAGCACTAACCCTGTCTTTGCCTGAAGGTAACTAAATATACAGATACGCTAGTAAACACTGGAATTGTGGCTGCCCCATCCCTGGAAGCATTCAAGGCCAGGTTGGATGGGGCTTGGAGCAGCCTGGTCTAGTGGAAGATGTCCGTGCCCATGGCAGGGAGTTGGAACTGGATAATCTTGCAGGTCCCTTTCAACCCACACAGTTGTATGAAATTCCCTTGTGTGATCTTCCTGCATCATGTTAAACGTGCTAAATGCCTCTAGACATCCCAGCTCCCTGACCCAGCAATATCCTACCCTCATCTTTGTGCTCGAACGACTGTCACATCTCCAGAAGCTGTGACCTTGCAGCCGCTGCCTTCGTGATCTGTAACACAGACGGGCTCACGCTGCGCCGGCGGGTGATAAAGCAGAGCTTTGTTCTGTCCCACATGTGTGCACAGCGCCGTTAACATTTACAGTGGGGATGCTGCTCCAAAGGGAGACAGAGAACGAGTCATTGTGGCTTGAGTCAAACAGGGACTTGTGCTGCCGGGAAAATGAGCCTCTGCAATCTCCCCATTAAGACATTACTCTTTAAAATAATGTTTCTGGTTTGTAAGTTATTTTATGTCCCATTCCTGGGCAGGGCAGTTATTTTATGTCCCACTCCTGTGACCACAGACCCATGCACGGTGATTCTAAAAGCTGCTTTTCATGGTGCTTCAGCATAAGGCTCCCATGGTGCCTTTGATCACCATCAATACCATCACCAGATTATGGAGAGACAAAAGAAACATTGAGTGTGGAAGCCTGACTGCAGCATCATGAAGATCATCCTGGAAACAAAAGTCAAAGCTTAACATCAGGCTAGGAAAAGCCACAGGGGTTTGTGAGTATCCCTTTGCTCTGGGGAGGATCCTGGTTTGGCATCCTGTCAGCAGGATGGGATGGGGTCACAAACTTGGACAGTGGGAGGGAAGTTTGCAGGGCTGGAGCAGAGTTTAAACCTTAATGAAGTAGTAAAAGTGTAAGTAAGCTGCCCCTGAAATTGGAGAAGGGAGAGGCAAGAAGCACTCTGGGGAATTGTGCCACAAATCAAGTGGCAAAGTGCCACCTCTGCAGTGTGAAAGGACAGACCTGGTTAGCAAAGATGAGGGGGTCAGGGATACACATGGCTGCTCAATGATTTGGCTGAAGAGTACTGAGAAGGTTTGCTTTTATTTTTAACAAGGAATCAAGGGAAACAACTTCCTAAACTGGCTAGGAAACTCTTGAGCCTGAGGAGTGTCCCTGTGCTTCCTGCACCAGGAGCTGGGTCTCAGTCTATCTGCTCTGACACCTGCCAGGAAGATGAAAGGGAATGGTGCATCTCCTGGAGACAGCTCCCCTCGGATGCACTGCCTGTGGGCTTTGTCCCTGAGATTCCTGCTGTCTCCTTGGTGTTCCCAGATGCCTCCCAGAGACACGTGCCAGGCGAGTGGCTTGGCAAAGGCAGCACCGTAAGGAGCTGGCATGTCCTGGGCACGTCTGGACGGGTGCGAGCGCTGCAGAGCACGAGCAGGAGGCAAAGCCAATTAGCCTAAATAGACAACAGGCTCATAGCAGCTACGGTTACAGCACCATGCTCTCTGTGGGGAAGAGGAACTCATTGCCCAAGGCGTGAACACTGATTTAGGGACCTGGAAGGAGATAGATGTGGAGATCATTGTGGCAAGTAGGACACCGCAGGCTGACTAATAGTATATCGCATCAATATTCTCATTCAAAGGGAAACCAGCTTCCAAAACCAGTTACCAAACCTCTGGTGTCTGGGAAGACTTGGCAGCACAAGTGGCTACTGACGAGTATTGCAAAAAATTATTGGAGGTTAACAAGTGTGAGCTGAGGAGAGTTTGTAGATGGAGCAGGAACCCCAGCCTGGTTTGCCTTTCACTTCAGGGAGATCTGTCCCGCTGCAGAGGCTGAGCTGTGTCACTGCTGTTCCCATCTTCTGTCTTGTTTCGCCCACCCCTGCAAATCTGCCTGAAGGCCAGGAGGAGGGACTGTAAGGAGAAAAGTAAGCTAGAGAAGGGAGAAAAAGAACTGAGTAGGTGGAAATTCATGTGTGATTGCTAGACGTGCAATGCGGGAAGGAAAAGTACTGTTCCACTGTAATATATATATGTAAAATCATGATAGTTATATGTAAAGCTCATAAATGCTCAGTGGAGGGAGCACTCTGTTACACTGAAGGTGTCACTAAGGCTGTTTGCTGCATTCACATGGAAAAGTACCAAATAAGAACACCCAGAGCACACTTCCAGGATGACATGGGAGAAGGGGAAGCCCTTGGTGTTGTATTGAACGCAACCCTGGAGTTGTATTCACAGCCAGCAAAAGGTCCATGGTCAAGGATCAGATCTCTTGGAAAGTTGTCAGTACAACAGGTCAATACATGCCCTTTGTATTACAACAGGGAATTCAGAGAGATTAATTGCAGTGGTCTAATGTGTTATCTGGAACAAGGTTGTTTTATTTTTGCCATATACAATGCCTCAACTGTGCCTAGCTCAATAAAAAAATCCTGGGAGCAAGGAAGATGTGTGATATACAGTCACATAATAAATAGACCTTGAACATTGCTGCCCGAGGGCAATTCCAAGAAACCTCTCGTTTAGCTCCTGGATTCTGACAGTCGGGATGCCTGTTGTTGTCTCCTGGGACTTGCTGAAATGCATTAGTGCCCAAGCCACTGGTGTTGTGAGACCCGATTAGTGGGTTGTTTTCCACCCTCCTTTCCCCTGTAACAGTGGTTCTGATTTTCACAGCAGTGGGAATGCTGCTGGGACTGGGGGTCATCCCCAAGACGAGACAGTTGTAGGATGACCAGGTTTAAGGTCCCACAGCAGGGCTTGCAGTCCATGTGTGTGGATGCTGGTGCTCAGCACTGGCCTCCCTGCAGGGCTCTGTCGCTCCAGGACAGATGTGAGATGCTGTGAACTGACATGGGGACTCAGAGCTGCTGTGTGGGGATAGGGCTGGTTCCCCACCTCCCACTCCTGCTGTCACTCTGGCTTTACCTGACTAGTGCCACTTAACTGGCAGAAAGCTTTCCTGGAGGAGAAGTAGCTCCTCATTCCGTGTTAGCAATTGCTATTTTATGGGGGACCATAACAACTGCAGCCAGCAGAAGGATGTGGCAGGAATGGGGAGGTGGGGAGATGCTGTGTTCAGGTGGGGAAGATGTTCCCAGTGGAAAACTCACCCTTAAAAAAGTTGCTGATTTTCAAACAAACCTGCTTAATTCAGCTGTGTGACCCATCCAGAGATAATGCTGGGACTGATCTGATGCTACTGCAGTCAAAGAATAATAGAGTGGTTTGGGTTGGAAGGGACCTTAAAGATCCTCTGGTTTCAACCTCCTGCTGTGGGCAGGGACACCTTCCACTACACCAGGTTGCTCCAAGTCTCATCCAACCTGGCCTTGAACACTTTCAGGGATGGGGCAGCTGCAGCTGCTCTGGGCAACCTGTGCCAGGGCCTCACCACCCTCACAGGGAAGAATTTTTTCCTAACATCTCCTCTAACCCTGCCCTCTGTCAGTCTCCCTTTTCCTCCTACTTGGCTGTGGCAGCCCCCACTCCTGCACCTGTGGTTACTTGATCCCAGAATCAGCTCATTTAGGTAGAAACTGCTCTTTTAAATTTTTTTTTCATTTGTTTTTTTTTTTTTTTCAGGCTGGACTAGTTTTCTGCTGGTGTTGTTCCCTGAGCGAGTGAGCTGTGGGATGCGGGGTGGTGACTGAGCAAGGGAGAATGTGCTAATGTGTGGTCAAGGACGGGCTCGGGGGTGGGAGTGTGGGATTACAGCGGCTGCAGCTTTCATCTGCAGGAAGGATGTGTGAGCACAGCCTTGGAGAGGCTCAGAGGAGTGCTTGCTGAGCTGGTGGGCCCAGTGCTGTGCCCCAGGGATCCGTGGGCAGGGTTCTGTTGGGATAATGGCAAAGCTACTGGATCCCTTCACAGTGTCCAGCTGACCTGGCTCGCTTGGGGTGAGACAATCCAGTTGCTTAAAAAAATAAAGCAAGTAAATATGGCAGGGATTGCAGAGGGTTGCAAGCTGCTGTTAGTTACAGGCAGGAGGATGTGGAATTTGGGGGTTTTGGTTGCTTGTTTTTCCCTTCAGGCATATAGTGGGATTCCTGTGCAGGGCCACCAGTTGGACTTGATGATCCCTGTTGGTCCCTTCCAGCTCAGGATATTTTATATTCTTTTACTGTTTGGAAGCACAGTCCTAGGAAAATGGAGCTGGAAGCTGTTCATGGCTGTTTTTCCCCAGTGCAGCATGCTGCCCTGCTCTGCTCCCACACTTGGAGCTCAAACACAATGAGTGTCTCCAGGTGAATGAAGCCAGAAAAAGGGGAGAAAAGTCCTCACTGCCTTCCTGAGGCCTCAGTTCCGGTTCTGTGGTGTGTGTGGTGCTTCACGTGTGACAGAGCTTTGTAAGGCCTTGATTCTGTCTTCATCAGAAAAGGACAGTCTAAGCATTGTCACTTTCTGTGGTTCTGGAAAAGTACTGAAATTTAATTTCCAGGCTCAGATATTCTGATCCTCTAAGGCAGTGTCCTATAAATCTAGTTACAGGTTCTTCTCTATTAGCAGTAAGTGCTGGAACACTTTTTAATATGAACGAGAACAATGGTGATGTAGAAGGATAAAACCAAAATAATGCTCCTGTGGCTTTGCACAGTGTAGAATTAAGGAACGTAATCCAAATAATAACATCTCGTGCTTTTATGGGGCTGTGTGCATATGGCGTAAATGACAGCTCATTAAACTTTATATCCTGCCTACAAGATAAGCATGTAATTAGTATTACATCCTTTTTTATAATTAGGAGGCCTCATCCAAAAAAATGTGGCTCGCAAACCATATTTGAAGGCGGTGACTCAGCCTGAATTAGGCTGTGGTGTGAAGATTGAGAGAATTGTGCTTTAGTGGATAAAAAAAGCAGAGACAAAAGGTTGAGCTGGTGTCAGGTTCCTGTGCCTGGATCCACCCGCCGGAAAACACAGGTGGATTAACTTTTTGACATCAGGCATGGGCTGGAGCCCATCCTGTCAGCCCAAGCTTTGTGCAAGACCATCCCTTCTCCCCAGTTCGCAGAGAAGCACGAAGCTGGCACAGGCCCCGCGTTGCGTTTCATGGCTGAGTTGACAGGAATGCCGTGCTCGATCCGGAACGAGCGCCAGCGTGGGGCTCGTGTTCGCCAACCGCCCTCGCCCTCCTCCCGAGCCTGGATGGCTGGGGTGGAGAACGGGGGAATTCCAGTCATCTGGGGATTATCCACAAATGTGTCTGTTTGTCACAGTCTGGGGTGAGAGGTCACTGCTGGCTCCACTGTGCATGTCTCTGCCCGAGGGGTGGCTCAGGGTGGCTTGAGATGGCTGGGTCTTGACTTGGTGCCATTGTTTACATTAGAAATTGATTTTCTCAGCTCCACGGGGCTGGCACTGATAGTCTCTCCCGTTTTCGAGGTGAGTAGCTGCCACCATCCACCTCATGGCAGCCAGAAAGACTGACGAGGAGGATTAGTTGTTTGGTGGGCTGCAGTTTGCTCCTGGAGGCTCCCAGCCGAGGGAAGGAGGTGATGAGGCAGCTGCTGCGCCCGGGCCGAATTCCTGGCGTGTTCCTGAAGGAAACGGGCAGCAGGGCAAAGTGGCCGGGTGAGTGTGTGACGACAGCCATGGAGACAAGTGGACAGCCATCGTCCGTGGGACGATGCTCTTTTGGGGATGTCATGGCACTTGTCGGTGGGGTCGGGCCCCGCAGCCCCTCGGTGGTGCCGGCTGCTTCCGCCGCCCCTCTACGACCAGCCCTTCCAGGAGATTAAGGGTTTATTCTCTCAGCTCACACAGTAAACCCGGGCAATAATCTCCGCCACAGATGTGCGATGGGAGG